>NC_081411.1:197518448-197635948 GCF_030272615.1 Cryptomeria japonica
AAATATCCATTGTAGTTACTCTTAAGCCAACAGACAATATCAATTAAGAAACATATCATAAGAAATATCACACTAATCACATAAGAAATGTCAAATTGTTTAGCCTTGACACAAGTTGCAAATGTATACATAATACTTGGCCACGTCAAGTGTTTCAGCCCACTCTTGGATAACATGTAATATTCTCTCATGATCACCAATATCTAGTCTCCACTTACAAATTCTACTTCCTAAGATTAGATGGATAGATAGGGTGCTATCAATTACTAGGTGGCAATATTAATAGACCTTGTTATCACATTGGTAATTAATAAAGTGAATCCCATGTTTAAGTATTTTGATTTTCTTCAAATATTTTCCTTGCACAACAACTGAACCTGTACATGAAACAAAATTCCAAACCTGTTAAAGAATTCGCATAATAATTTATATTTAGGTTTCAAACAATGAATTCTAGCCCGTGAATGTAAGATACTACAATTTAAATTTCAAAAACAAATTTAAGATAAAGCACTGAACCTATGGGAAACAACATTCCATTGTTTGTTTCTTGTTTTATTAACTTCTTCCTCTCCTTTATGAAATGTAATAAATAGTAACTAATACCTTCTACATTTGTATGCTCTACTATAACTACAAAAACATGTCTTGCAATAGATTTATATACCAATTTACTTAGAGATCAAAATAGATATATTAAAGATAAAACTATCATATGAATTTTTTTATACAAGTAAACTTATACATACCAAATTTGACCAATCCTAAAATATGGTCATAATCAGTAGAAATCAATGAAATGCCATCGAAGCTTTCATCCTCATCTTCATTATTTGTATTAGTAACAACTAATGGCACCAAATTTCATGCATTAACATATCCACATTCTTGGTTGTTGGATTCATCATAGTTTTTGAAAATACGGTCAAAACAAAAGCATGAGTAATCCTTGGTGTACAATGACCACATGTGACTATCCATACTCATGATAGAATGCAAGGATCATATTTTCTCTACCCTCTTGCATCCATGCATTAATCTTCTATCCTCACCTTCAAAAAAATAAAAAATTATACATAAATTTTTAATTTAATATTAAGTATTTAAATTTTAAAATAATTTAAAAACTAAAATAAGTTAAAAAGATTGTGAATAGGTGATATCTCCCAAAACACTTAGTATGGTATGAGTCGGTCCATTCTTGATGATATACCAATCTCATTTGGTGCAAAGTGCATCCTGCACCATTTAACTACATCATGTGCATCTTTTATATGAAATCTTTGATAATTCATTTGGTACTTTCTTAGAGCATGTTTGATGCAAGCTCCTACACCATCATTCTCACCCCTTCCATGTCCACTCTTGAGGAAACTCCAAACATGTGGTGTCTTTTGATTTTTATGATATCTACATAGTGCATAAAATGGCCTTGATGATTTGAATTATGTCACACATCCATCTGTCCAAACAAAATGCTTTTCAATTTTTATGTCCCTATTTTCCAAATATCCAAAATTTTTTTTGAAGCAATGTTGTGCAAAATGTGTGTCATGCTCTTTACCGTCATTGACATAAAAGTGATATTCTTTCTTAATGACCCATGCTTCAAACATACTATCAACACCATCCAAATCTAATTGTGTATATTGATAACACACCTGCACCATAATAGTGATATGCTCTCAAAAGTATTATTCTGATTGAATTTATTTTTATGTACAAAAGCATATTTTTTTCCAAATTTGACAACAGATAAAATTGTTCTAGGTGGGAAAGCATCTCTCAGTGTTTGGAACTATTGTGCTTGCCACTTAGAAAAATAAATAATGTATATAGGGTTGAATCACTTTATAAAAATTCTCCATATAGGTTCAAACAGATATCTCCTTATCTACATATTATACCCTTTCAATTCTTTCCCAAAAAATTGTTTCAAACTTTATGTACTTGTAACTCTTACATTTTACCATCCTTTTCATGTCAATATCTTTATATCTCAAAGAGAATTTAGCCAAATTATGACATGTTTCAGAAAGTCCTTTTGTGCAATTTATTTAACTTGTTGCATTATCATATGATTTATCACATAAAATCAATGCTATGAACTACTTGACCATTTAGAGGGAGCATTTTCAAAACCATCACTTTCTTCTACCATATTTCGAAACACTTGATAGTAGAGATCAAATTCAATATGATAATGGAAATGACAAATTTCAAAAGCTTTGTTTATCTTCACATAATATGGCTTTAATATTTTAAACATTGTTTGTCTAATCTTTATGTTGGGATTTGAATTACAAAATGATAAATACAATTCATTGGGCCCAGTCCTATGTTTGATAATATCTAGATACTATTTGATGAAGGATGGCTATGATCATTCCAAAATGTTGTGAGAAAGTTCCTAACTACATCTTCAATCATGTTAGAATGAGGAGCTCTACAAATTATTTACCAATTGCCTTCAAATGTACTATCATCCAATTTGATTCTCCTTTTTGATGGTATGATGAAAGAATAAGTATCCGGTAGAATACTGAAAGGGGGGGTGAATCAGTATATTGAAAAACTGACACAAAGTTCCCAAACTCAAACTCAGTCAAACAAAGTAAACATATCTCAGTCAAGATCAATATTCATAAGCGTAGCGTAGAAATTAGGATTCATCAAAAGATAAGTATATCAATCAAAACACAAAATATGATAGCTTAATCAAAGGAATACTCATTGAAATGAACCTAACTCCAAAGCACATTCAATAGAGGTATGAAAATGAAGCATTCAAAAGAAAACATTATGCAAACCAGATGTAAGATTGAATACTCCTTCCATGCAGCTCCATTGTTGTTCTTTCCTCTTCAATGGGTTTGTGGATCTCACCTACAAGTGCTCACACAATTGAAAGCAAAAAGCTCAAGAGTACTAGAACGAAAATTCAGTAGTTTGATAGCAATTTGGAATTCATGAAGTGATTGAAGGGGTCAAGGGATTCGAAGGGTTATTAGAAGGGATTCGAAGGGATTTGATTGAAAAAAACATCCAATTTATAGAGAAATTGGATAAATGACAAGATTGGCATGATGCAATTCAAATGGAAATTGCCAATCAACATGACAAAATATGACAAATTATGCACTTTCCATGCACAATTTGATTGATTGATAATTGATGACAAACTTATGACAAATTCCATGTCAAATTGATTGATTATCAATTATGACAATTTCATGACAAATTGAAATGTCACTCCCATAGAATTAGGAGATGAAAAGAAATTAGAAATTAAGAAAATAGGAAATTGAAATTGATGACAAATTAGGAAATTGGAATTAGAAATTGATGAAAAATAGGATTTAAGAATTAGTGAATTAATTAATAATTTTTCATTTATTAATCAATTCACAAAGAGGAATAATTAGCCAATTAAATAAAGATTTAATTGTAATGAGAAGACTTAGGATTAATAAATAATTTAGTAATCCTAGAGGAAGAAATGACACATTAGGTTAAATGAATAAATCATAAAACCCTAGAAGACGAATTAGAAATGCGAAAATGACAATTAGGTCTTGATTAGAGATAATTAATGTCATGATTTTGAATTGATAAAGGACCAATGCGACAGAATGATTTGATTGATAGATGCGCCAATTGACGAGGAACAATGACAAATTGATCCAAATTGACATAATTGAGATAGACAATGATCGATGACAAATCGATCATTAAAATGACAAGATTGAAGGATTGATGATAAATCGACAAGATTGATAAGAGGACAACGATCGATGACAAATTGATCGCAAGATTGACAGGATTGAAAAGAGGACAAAACCCTAATTAGGATTGACGATGTCCAAAATGATGACAAATAAGCATGCTCATATTGATGTGACAGAGTAAAATCGATCAGAATCATGACTAGATAATGTTATCGACAAGACCAAATTCGAGGATGAGATGATTGAAGAATATAGAAGAATGACTCGATGTTCGCAAATGATAAAGACCAAGTGCGTGACATAGGAGAAATGTTAATGCGATGCAAAAAAACCTAAAATGAGGCAATGCGCAAATGTTAAAGTATGACCTCGCAAGCGTTGACCATTTTTAAGTGTCTACATTTTGCCCCTCTTTGAGACAATGCGATTCTGAGCGTTGTTTCAAAGAACAATAATAAAAATGCCCCAGACAATAATAATGACATATGCATGTCCCCTTGAGGAATTGGCCGGAAACATGCGGAAAAGAGGCCAATTGATCGATAAAAATGATAGGATCGAACAGACTGACAATCGGAGATCGGATGCATGAAGGACAAGCAATTTAAGGTGCACAAGACTGCGACCAACATAAGATGGAGAGGATGCACGTCCATCTATGCAATGACAAAGAGCTATAAATGAGACCAAGAGGGTGAAAATGACTCATTTGCAGTAGCTAAAGAGGAGGATTTGTTGCTCTGGACAAGGACACTTGCAGACAGATGGCGAACATTCCAACGACGGATCACCTTGGAGAACGTGTACGCACATTCAGACGACCGGAGGACGTAGGAGCAGCGGTATGTATCTCGAAAACCCATGTTTTGAATTTCATGAATTTTGATGGCTTACGGGACATTGCGGGGCCCACAGGGGATACCAAAATGGTCTCTTGCGCTTGTGTAAGGGGTTCTGCGCTTGTGTAGGAAGACACAGCGCAATTCATCTAACACAGGCGCAGCTTCTCAAACACAGGCGCAAGTTGGCATAAAATCCTTAGTTTTGACTTGAAATTGCATGCAAATGACCTGACAGGGGGTGGGAAGGATAGGATAGGGTAATGTGGATGAAAAACACCCTGATTTGATCATGAAAATGAAGACATGCAACCCGTAGGAACAAACCCTAAAACTGACAAAATGATGCCCCGATTGTGATGCAGAGTCGACAATATCCATTGATTGCACGGGAGAATCAACCGGACTGTTTCATGCTTCGACATAGACTCAGGAGTACAGAAAGAGACACATTAGCTGGACTGGGATTGTATTACATCACATATATGCCTGAGATTAGGGCAAACACAGGATTGCTTACCGCATTGGTAGAGCGATGGCATTCAGAGACTTCCTCATTCCATTTGGCGACTGGTGAGGCGATAGTGACTCTAGAGGATGTATGGCGCATCCTCCACATTCCTATACATGGGGAGATGATAGAGTACGACCCAGTGACAGGGAGAGACGCGTTATGCAGACTGTTTGAGTGTGACGTAGAGGATTTGGACATTGTCGAGAGGGAGATTCGCTGGGAGACTATGGCAGCCGAGTATGAGCAGCGATGTGTGGTGATAGCAGTCGTGATAGCATGTCTTCTGGCAGGTGACAGACGAGGACATGGATTCCCTATTGGTTGGGGAAGAGTATTAGAGCAGATGGTGACAGAGGGGACAATGTACGCGTGGGGACCATGTGTGTTGGTGATGTTATATTTCCAACTGCATCAGATAGCATATCAGGGAGTGCAGACGCTGAGTTGTGGAGTGACATTGCTTCAGGTATGGGCATTTGAGCATATTACCATATGTCGGCCGATTACAGATAGACAGGTTGTACCACACCGACCATACGTATACAGCTATGGTGGAGCACTGAGACAGGGTCCTTTTGGATACATATTATATTGGCGACATGAGCTAGACAGACTTAGAGAGTTCATATGGAGGCCATATCGAGATTGCCCCGGATGGTCAGATGATCATGAGGAGTTACCATACTGCAGACAGGAGAGGTACTTGATTGGGCGACCAGTGAACCACCAGAGAGTGATTGAGTTATACCTTCCAGAGAGAGTTCGGCGACAGTTTGGAGAGACACAGGATGTTCCTTGGAGGACTGCATGCTTTGCTCGATCTCACCAAGAGACGAGTCAGTGGGGTAGTATGATTCAGCCACGTATAGCATATGCTGACTTTGCACAGTTACAGCAGAGACAGTGGGATTGGATGTCAGATGTGGTAGATGCTGGGACTACAGAGGAGTATGAGACATGGTTCGCACAGCAACGGCCAGTGCCTTTGACCGATCCTGACATTCCAGTACCGAGGAGACAGGAGGACTTCCCACTCACAGGAGAGGAGGGAGATGATGAGGACGAGGAGGATGATGAGGATGAGGAGGATGACGGTGATGGAGATGAGGATGGAGCTGATGGAGGTGATGAGGAGGAGGAGGGAGACGGGGGAGAGGATGGTGATGGTGGTGAGGACGATGAGGAGCTAGACTCAGCGGATCAGGAGACTTTGCAGGATATTCCCATAGAGCCAGAGACAGCTAGGACAGAGGAGATAGACATGTACAGGGCTACCATAGCGAGCCAGCAGGATTATATTGCAATATTGGAGAGACAGCATGAGCAGTTCAGAGCGGAGATAGCCAGACTCACAGAGGCTCGGGATACAGCCATAGCTCAGGCACAGCGAGAGGGACAGAGAGTCACTGAGTTCATTGGATCGATTAGGGATGCTAGTGCATGGGAGATGGCACAGATGCTAGTAGAGACCGACGAGGAGAGACTGTACTGGAGGACACTATATGAGGGTGCAGTTCCACCAGAGCGGAGAGCACCTTCATATCGGGCACAATCGAGGATAGAGAGCAGGTCACGCTCTCGGAGGACATTGAGCAGCATAGGAGTGAGTGGATCGATGAGACCACCACAGCCAGGACCAGGAGGGACATCATCTACGAGACATGGCAGGGATGAGGAGGACAGAGGGAGCACCCAGTGACAGAGGCACGTGCTCCATATGACAGACAGTGGACATTATGTAGTTTGACATTATGTAGTCAGCTTGCGGGCCATACTTAGGATAGACAGTTCGATTTTGTACTCCGATATTATTATGATATGTGAGATGATATGCATCGACATGATGGATGCAATATGTTATGACTGATGTAGTGATTTTGCTATGTATGGATGACTTATGTACTGGTTTATGAACATGTATAAATGCATTGTATGTACTTTGGATGTATTTATAATATGAAATGTATAAAATGCGTGATGTAATATGTAATGGAATGCAAATGTATTAACCAAATGTATGCAGGACACAATATGGTTTTGGATATCGGAGCACTAGACCGAACTGACTATCCGACCAGACGGAAGAAGTGTTAATAAGAAGAAATAAGACAGAGGACAATTAGAGATGATGAAAATTTGCTTTCAGTAATGCACTTTGTAGGTGAGAACCTTTATTTTTATTTAGCAAAATGGATGCGTAGCATCATGGCATTGAAGGCCAGAGCTGAAATGCAACCCGATTTGCATAAGACAGACACAACATAGACAAACGACAATCACAATCAAAGAAAGAGACCATGAGCCATCCCGGTCACTCTAAATCACTTAGTGACATCATCGAGCAACATAGGGACATGATCGAAGCCAAAGATAAATCAATAAAAAGATAAGACTCACAAATTCAAGCAAATCAAACAAACATCTTGATCTTCATTGTCAAAAGTTGAACGTGCTGATAGGACGATCATGCTGTCTGGTTTCAGGATATGCGGTACCCCGTCTAAGACAGGACACAGTCTGGTTTCGAGTATACCACCCGTGTATAAGACCCATGATAATGTGACAAGGACAAATGATTTTTGATGCTGATATTCGATTGATAAGACAATTTGGATCAGTTTGAATGCTTGGTTTGAGTTGAAAAAGTTCATCTGGTTAAAGCGAGATTTCATTAAAGCACAATGTTTTGGTTGCAAGTCGTTGGATGTATACTTAGTGATCTGTCGATGCATAAAGGGAATACCTTATTGCAAAAATGCATGTTTTTGTTTTTTGGAGTTTTACAATTTTTTTGTTCGTTCATTCTCTTTTCAGGACTTTATTTGATTTTTATGAACTTTTTTGTAGGACTTTTTTGAAATTTTTAGGATTTTTTCAGGACTTTTTTTTATTTTT
Organism: Cryptomeria japonica; assembly: GCF_030272615.1. NCBI lineage: Eukaryota > Viridiplantae > Streptophyta > Pinopsida > Cupressales > Cupressaceae > Cryptomeria > Cryptomeria japonica. The sequence continues at coordinate 197,526,425 of NC_081411.1, forward strand.
ATGACTTTTTTCATGACATTTTTCAATTTTTATGAGATTTTTTTTTTCATGACATTTTTCAATTTTTATGACTTTTTTCTCAGGACATTATTTCAATTTTTATTTTATGACTTTCTTCAGGACTTTTTTCAATTTTTTAAAGACTTTTTTCAGGACTTTTAAAAATTTTTATGACTTTTTTCAAATTTTGCCCCCAGTGTCTAGCAAGGCAAGGAATATGACAAATGGATAAATAAGCTTTTTGAAATGATGGTGGATAGAGGGAAGACAAAGGCCTTTTATGATGGAGACAATATGGATGCAATTTTCAAGGGTTATTGCGTGATGGGACAAGAAACTGGATATGACAATGTAAAGCAGGAACATGGCATGAGGGATATGTCAAGAGGTGTTTGAAACCATGTTTAAATTTTGCGTCCTTATGTCAGATCAAGATCAAGGAATGAAAAAGAGTGTATGGATAGTGATAAGATATGGAAAGGATAAGCAAGACCAAGAATGGATAAGGGACATGGATTGAAGGTCGGGATAGGATACATGATGGTGGCAGAAAGTCACAATAAGCTAGGGAATATGGATGAAAGGTGATAATAAGCAAATGGATAAATGACCAAAAGCTATGATAGACTGAAAGCTGCAAACAAGATGCATGATGCTCATGATTATTCTCAGCCTTGTCAGGATCAAAGGTGGAAAGGGAAACTGGACATGAGGGACAATAGGATATGAAGGGTAATGACAGGGGTTCGATAGGATAATGGAACAATGAGGGACAAAAGGATATGAAGGAGGAAACCTGCCCCCAAGTGTGGTGTGCAAGAAGTTCATAAATTACGCATGATGCCTGTTTGCCAGGTTTTCATCACGGTACTTGCCCAAGGCGCTTGTTTGCCAGGTTTTCACCGGTGGACGAATTATTTTTGCTTTACTTTTTTCTTTTCTTTTCTCTTTTTTTTTTTTCATTTTTTTTACTTTTTTTTGATTTTTTTGGATTTTGACTTTTTCAGAAGAAGACGGACACATGATAGGGAATGGAAGAAGGACTCAAGCGTCTTTTTGTTTGGATAGTAGCCTTGAAAAAAAAAAATAGACCATGACCTTTAAAAGTATGCTCAAAGATGTTGGTAGGATAAGGACATGGAAAATGAGATGAAACTAAGGCAAGGATTTACGCAAAGGATTGGATTAAAGGGATCGAAGGATGGAAAATATGCATTGGATAATAGGTAGGGTATTGGAAGAATTGGGCTTGAGTGGATGGAAATGAAGGCAAGATCGACATTGGCACACACCTTGAGGGGTGATGGATTGATGGAGGACAAATGGATCTCAGATTGTGAGATTTGGATGGAGGAATAGCTTGGGATTTTGGGACATAAGGGCCCAAAATGGATGAAGAAGGTGATGGTTGGATGGAGGAATAACAATTTTGGATGCCAAGTTTGATGTTTCTCTTTGTGCTTCAAGGAGCTTCTTGGGAATCCACATGGTTTTTGATTTTTCATGCTTTTGTGGTTCCTTGGAGTGCATTGCTTGCACAAGGGATTTAGGAACCCATATATATTTTGACTTTGCTTTATTTTGCTCAATGGGCCTTTGTGGCCTTTTGGATATTTCTTTTTCTTTATAGATCATATTGTTCTTTGCTTTGACATGTCGATTATATTGGACATGTTGATCTTTGAATACATGTGGATTTCTAGACTTACGACTTTTATGCTTGGCATCCAAATTGCTTGGAGGAGGGAATGAATGTTGGTGTGGATGGGAATGATATGGAGGCATGTGGGATGGATGGAAGGTTCTCCAAGATGTGTGCCTCTGCTGATGTTGCATAGGAGATGGAGGGATATAGGGACCTAGAATGGATGGAAGCGATGATGGGGAAGGTGGACACTTGGATTTTGACTTTGAAGGGATACCAACGCCTTGAGTGTGAGTTCTGTAGCCATGACCATTAGTATATTCTTTGATACAGAGAGATTCTTTCTTATGGAGATCTACCCCTTTGCCTTTATCAATATTTTGACTAATAGGATACTCTTTTCTTTGGGAAGAAGACGCGAGTTCATTATGAGGTGGATGTGATATGAGAGAAATAATGAGATCTTGAAGTGGATCGGATTTCACCAAAGTGGAAGAACTCATTATGCATGTCGAGGGTTCATGAACATCTTGCACTGACACGTTAGAATCATGAGTGGTATCAGGATCATGAGGGGGATTAGGATCATGTAGTTGACATGGTTCAATGATAGGCTCTTCAAGAGATGGAATGGAAGAAATAATGGGATCGTCAAAAGAAATGCGATCTTGGAGTGGATATGCGGGATTAGGACGTGGAGATGGAGGAACAAGTGGATCTTGTGGAGGATCTGAAGGAATGATAGGGTCTTGTGTTGGAAATGAATTTGGAAGGATACTTTGATCTTGACAGGGAGGAAGATCATTGGATTCCTCTTTAAAGGTACTTTGCTCTTGACTTTTAATGGGATCATCGGAAAGGATGGAAGGGATATCATGATCTTTCTCAGGAAGTAGAATGTCAATAGGATTTGAAAGGACATTGTGTTCATGAAATGGAAGGGGATCATTTGGGATTGGATGGACTGGGATATCTTGATCTTTCTCGGGGAATGGAGTGTCTATAGGACTTTGAATATGATGGACAAGAATAGGGGAATCATCATGAGTGTTTGGGAAGATGGAGTCCTGGTCAACAATTGGATGGGATGATAAGGTTTTAGGATCTTGATCTTGATCTTCTTTAGGACTCATTTCTTCATGTTCTAAATTATCCTCTTAACATGGGGTTGGACTTTGGATATGCATGGGGGATTTTGGCAAGGGATTAATGCTTTGGGATGAAGGAAAGGTAATTTGAACATTTGTAAGATCAGACATTCCAATCATAAAGCTTTCTTGCATCTTAGATTTGGATCCACTTTTTGGTATTCGAGGAATCACTTCTTGTTGAGGGACACCTGTCATCAACATTTGTGTGGCCTTCATTTGATCTGGTGTTAAAGGTGTTGCATTAAACAATGGATTGTTTATTATTTTGAGTGTGGACTTTTGAGGAATAGTCACTGTCAATGCCTTTGAAGCACGTTTACTCATCAAGGTGGGTTGGAGTTCTTGTTGCACATTTTCATCATTTGGATGTAGAGAGAAACCTAACAACTCACCGCCTTGTTGTTTTTGAACATTAATTTGCTTACTTGAGGAGGTCACATTACTCATCATGTCAAGATATTTTTGTGGGAACTTCTTAAAGAGCTTATTCAAGAATTTATCCATCTTTTTTGTCAACTTTGGATCCTTAAGGTACATAACAACATCATCAGAGACATCGAAATCTGATGAAGAATCTGGTAAAATATTTGGATTTGTTTCTTGCTGAATGCCTTGATCTAAACCAAATCCTTGTGAGAGAGTTTGTTCTTCATACAATGTTTGTATTTCATGTTGCAAGTTTGTTTGATTCCAATCGAAAGGTGCATTTCCTCTTGGAGTTGGTGGAACACTCCCATGTCCTGGTTTCATAGGTACAAACACTGGTTCATATAATAGAGTTGGTCCAAGTTGAACCATTCCATATGGTGGTAGAGATGTGTTTAATGAACCTTCAACTTGCACTGTTTGACTAGTTTGAAACTGCGAATTTACTATGTTATCCATGGATTGATACATTGATTCACTCATCTTCTTAGATCTTGATCTTGTCTCAACTGGCATGTCACTTATGCAAATGCAATATTTTTGGAATTTTTCAAGGGTAATATATGATATGCAACTAAATGCAAACTAAATATATGAAAATGCAATCTATGTTTTTGGTTGTTTTTGAAGATTTTGACAAACTTTTGAATGCAAATCTAAAAGAGACCCTTAGGAAATTGAAATGATACCTAGACCTCAAAGGACAAAAGGACCAAGTGACAAAAGGACAAATTGACAATGTCTCACCTATATGCTTGGATACTAAGCTAGGTTTGATGAAATGATATTGATGACAAAAAGGACAAAAGACTTGATGAGGTCTAGACTTCTTAACAATGACTTAGGGTTTACCAAAGATTTGGATTGCTCAAGTATGACAAGACCTAGGTTTTTGAGACTATATGCAAAAAGACAATTAATATGCAAATGATCTTAATATGATATGATAATGACTTAGGTTTAATGAAGAGACTTGGGATATGCAAATGCAAATGTATGACAAATGGCATGACTTTAATGCAAGAGGACATATGCAAATGGATGACCCTTATGGATATGCAAAAGAATATGACTTAGGTGGAACCTAACCTTGGTACTTGACAAATGACTTTGCAAAATGCAACCTAGGATGAACCTAAATGTAAGTGACATAAATGTTGAGACAAGTTTTTGAACAATGTTGGATAACCATGCTTGAAGGATGATCTTTGAATCTTGTTGAATGTTTGTTGGATGAATGTCTCTTGTGTTTGATCTTATGTTATATCAATTTGTTTGCTCTTGAAATGGAATTCAACTTTTGACAATCAAAGAATACAAGATATTGCAACTTAGACTCAAGACAATCATGCTCATTTCCACATTCCTTATGGTAGGCAAAGACATTAGGTACTTGAGAGGTAGACTCATTATGGGATTCAAGGAGAATACATAGATGCTTGACCCCACGGGCTCCCCTCCACGGCACTCACTTCTCAGGGCAGCCAAGCATCAGTCCCCATGGAACCTCCCCATGGCGAAAGATAAGTATATCAATCAAAACACAAAATATGATAGCTTAATCAAAGGAATACTCATTGAAATGAACCTAACTCCAAAGCACATTCAATAGAGGTATGAAAATGAAGCATTCAAAAGAAAACATTATGCAAACCAGATGTAAGATTGAATACTCCTTCCATGCAGCTCCATTGTTGTTCTTTCCTCTTCAATGGGTTTGTGGATCTCACCTACAAGTGCTCACACAATTGAAAGCAAAAAGCTCAAGAGTACTAGAACGAAAATTCAGTAGTTTGATAGCAATTTGGAATTCATGAAGTGATTGAAGGGGTCAAGGGATTCGAAGGGTTATTAGAAGGGATTCGAAGGGATTTGATTGAAAAAAACATCCAATTTATAGAGAAATTGGATAAATGACAAGATTGGCATGATGCAATTCAAATGGAAATTGCCAATCAACATGACAAAATATGACAAATTATGCACTTTCCATGCACAATTTGATTGATTGATAATTGATGACAAACTTATGACAAATTCCATGTCAAATTGATTGATTATCAATTATGACAATTTCATGACAAATTGAAATGTCACTCCCATAGAATTAGGAGATGAAAAGAAATTAGAAATTAAGAAAATAGGAAATTGAAATTGATGACAAATTAGGAAATTGGAATTAGAAATTGATGAAAAATAGGATTTAAGAATTAGTGAATTAATTAATAATTTTTCATTTATTAATCAATTCACAAAGAGGAATAATTAGCCAATTAAATAAAGATTTAATTGTAATGAGAAGACTTAGGATTAATAAATAATTTAGTAATCCTAGAGGAAGAAATGACACATTAGGTTAAATGAATAAATCATAAAACCCTAGAAGACGAATTAGAAATGCGAAAATGACAATTAGGTCTTGATTAGAGATAATTAATGTCATGATTTTGAATTGATAAAGGACCAATGCGACAGAATGATTTGATTGATAGATGCGCCAATTGACGAGGAACAATGACAAATTGATCCAAATTGACATAATTGAGATAGACAATGATCGATGACAAATCGATCGTTAAAATGACAAGATTGAAGGATTGATGATAAATCGACAAGATTGATAAGAGGACAACGATCGATGACAAATTGATCGCAAGATTGACAGGATTGAAAAGAGGACAAAACCCTAATTAGGATTGACGATGTCCAAAATGATGACAAATAAGCATGCTCATATTGATGTGACAGAGTAAAATCGATCAGAATCATGACTAGATAATGTTATCGACAAGACCAAATTCGAGGATGAGATGATTGAAGAATATAGAAGAATGACTCGATGTTCGCAAATGATAAAGACCAAGTGCGTGACATAGGAGAAATGTTAATGCGATGCAAAAAAACCTAAAATGAGGCAATGCGCAAATGTTAAAGTATGACCTCGCAAGCGTTGACCATTTTTAAGTGTCTACAATAAGAATACTTGAAATCAACCGGTTTAACTATTATGACAACTTTAACAGTAAACAACTTCAATCTTATAAACATCAACAATGCTTAATCATAACTCAACATATTCATCTCTCAATGCTTCTATTTAACATGCCTTATTAGAAGTTAACCAAATCAACAAATAAGATCATAGCCACAAAAGCATTCACCACTTGACACAAATGTTTATACGTGGAAAACCCAAATAGGTAAAAAACATAGTGAGATGGGACTCACAAGGATAGCTATCTAAACTCTACTGAAGTTCGCCCTATTAGGAGCCAATCCTGTTAAAGATTTACAATAAGTCCCGTTAAGAACAAATTCTAGTTAGGAATCACCCGGTTAAGGGATTTACAAATATGCCTTGATGAAAAGCACAATACCCTGTTAGGAGTAACCTTACTAGAGGATTTAATAATTCAAGCTAATGGACCACCTTGTTAGAGGATTTAATGAGTAACCAAGCTTGTTAGAGCTTACCCAGTTAAGGGATTTCACTTCTACTGTAATTGTTAGAAAACAACAGGTTCTCTTGATCTGTCTAAGTAGCACTACATTTGCTTGATTAGATCCTTCTAAGCTTCAATCTGCCTTCACTCAAAGTGCATATCCATTCACTAGTTGGGCAAATACACACTCAATAGGTTTTCTACCAATCTTGCCAACAACCTTTACAAACAACTTCATCGACCTTAAATACAAATCAATTAGGTCGGTAACACAACAAAAACCTAATTCTCATCATAGAGATTAAAAACAAGTCGGTTCAATCTTGACCATTAGAAATCATGACAATCTCTTCACATTCTTTAAGAAAATTCCAACCGCTCCATGATCACTGCTCCATTGGACTTTGTAACTCATCACGTAGTGTGCATCAAATGCAATCCACTTTGCTCCTTCCCTAGACATTTGCTTATCAGATAATAAACCAGCAAACTTGATCGGTTAGGGTTTAACAACTTATAGGGTTTACCGGTTACATTACATAGAAAGGTTTAACCCTTTACACCAGTTCACCGGTTCAACTCACACACTTTACATACCGGTTTACAATATCTTCCACAAAGCTCTTCTTACCGATTACTAGCCAATATCAAAAACAATAATATCAGCCATAACATGAATACCATTTACCGGTTCAATTGACATCAATGACAACATATCATTAATGCAATCTCTATGAAAAATGCCAACAATCTCCCCCTTTGGAATTGATGGCAATACAAATATCAATGCCTCTGATTGTTGTTGAGATTGGTGAATAGGAATCCTGGTTTACATTACCAAGTATTCACCTTGCTTTGTGTGTCTTCAGAGTGCGATTGGTTCACCTAATCAGACACATAATTCTTCTCCTCAATCACATAATTCTTATCCCCCTTTGACAACAATGCCAAAGTGAAAGTAAAACATGTAATTATTCTCTCATTGTGTATCAACATCAATCTACAACTTGATGCTCCCCCTATGGAATACATCAACTTCTTCATCAATCCATGTAAAATTTTGCAAGTGGTTCAGGGACTGATGCAATCAACATCATGATCAACTAACTTCATGAAGAGGGACAACCCCCAATTGACTTCTAAGATACTTGAAATTGGTCTTAGGCAGAGGTTTGGTAAAGATATCCCCAAGCTGCTCCTTGGTAGAAACATGCTCCAAGATAAAATCTTTACTTTGAACTTTTTCCCTCAAGAAGTGATATTTCAATTCAATGTGTTTAGTCCTTGCATGCAAAACATGATTTTTAGAAATGTTTATTGCACTTGTATTATCACATAAAATCTTTATTGGTTTAGAGATTTTCATCTTCAAACCTTCCAAAATGTGTCTCATCTACATAGCTTGTGTGCAATTCATATAAGCTGCTACATACTCAGCTTCAACAATAGATTGTGAAGTACAACTCTGCTTTTTACTACTCCATGAAATTAGCCTTCCTCCTAGAAAGAGTGCTCCATCGGTAGTACTCTTTCGGTCATCAATATTTCCTGCCCAATCAACATCTGTGTATGCTTTCAAGTCAAAATCTCCACCATATGGATACCATGATCCATAGTCAATAGTACCTTTTAGATATCTAAAAATTCTCTTGGTTGCCATCAGATGTGCCTCCTTTGGATTCTTTTGAAATCTAGCAACAATACCAACTGCATGGGCAATATTCGGTCGATTGTGAACAACATAGTGTAATTTGCCAATCATTGACTTATATTCCTTTTCATCTACAGACTTAGATGCATCTTCCTTGGAAAATTTACAACTTGTAACCATTAGGGTTCCAACTGGTTTACAGTCACTCATACCAAAAGTTTTCAAAACCTCTTTCACATACTTGGATTGAGTAATGAAAATACCATTCTTCATTTGCTGTATCTGTAAGCCTACAAAATTTTTTATTTCCCCTACTAATGACATCTCGAATTCATTTTTCATTTCATCTGCAAAACAATTACTCATGTCATCATTACCTCCAAATATAATATCGACAAATACTTCAATGACCAATATATCATCTCCTTCAGACTTGAGATAAATGTTGTTGTCATCACAGGTTGTAGCAAAGCCTATCTTCAACAGATGAGTATGAAGCCATTCATACCATGCTCTGGGTCCCTTCTTTAATCCATACAAAGCTTTGTGCAATTTGCATACCATGTCTTCCTTATCTGTCAATGTATAACCATCAGGCTGCTCTATATAAATCTCTTCTTCTAGTATCCCATTCAAGAATGTAGACTTGACATCCATCTGGTATACCTTGAACTTCTTATGAGCTACAAATGCAAGTAATGTTATGACACCTTCCAGTCTTGCTACTAGTGCAAAAGTTTCTCCATAGTCCTCTCCTTACTCTTGCGCATAACCTTTGCATACTAATCTTGCCTTGTTTTGAACTACAACACCATCTTCATTTAGCTTATTTCTGAACACCCATTTAGTACCTATAACATTCTTGTTTACCAATCGGGGTACCAGGGTCCAAGTGTTGTTGTTCTCAATTTGTTCCAACTCCTCCTCCATAGCTTTCACCGAATGATCATCACAAAATACCTCCTTAGCATTTCTAGGTTCAAAGGTGGATATCATGCAAGAGTTCTCTCTTATTCTCCTTCTAGTTAGTACTCCAACATCCTTATCCCCAATTATCCTTTTAGGAATGTGATTCAGTCTCACATACCTAGGAATAACATGATCATTCTCTTTAGGTTCTACTTCTTCATTGTCATCTTCCTCTGAATATATTTATTTCGGTTGAACAAGTACATCAGGATTTGCTTTACCGGTTTGTGATTTAACAGTTTCAGGTTCCAAAAGAAAAATGCAAGGATCTTCATCCTTCTTCTCAGAACTGGTTCCTCTTGAAACTTCAAGACATTCATCCACACAAACATCAACACTCTCAACAATTTTCTATGTCCGGTTGTTGAAGCATTTATAGGCCTTACTCTTGGTGGAATAGCCAAGGAATATGCCTTCATCACTCTTAGCTTCAAACTTTCTTATGTAATCACCTCTTTTAATAAAATATTTGCTTCCAAATATCTTAAAATAGATAACATCAGGTGATCTCCCATACCAGTACTCATATGGGGTCTTGTCCTTACCTCTTTTCACTAGAACTCGGTTCATTGTGTAGACAACTGTACTTACTGCTTCTTTCCAAAATGTTTTTGCTACACCTCCTTGTATCAACATAGTCCTAGAAGCTTCAACCACTGACCGATTGTTTCTCTCTGCTATACCATTTTGTTGTGGTGTCCTTGGTGTAGAAAGCTACCACTTGATACCATTATTGTCACAATACTTATTAAATTATGCAGAAGTGAATTCACTGCCTTGATCTATTCTTAGACATTTTATCTTTTTGCCACTCTCTTTCTCAACTAAGGCTCTGAATACCTTCAATTTACCAAAATTTTCATTCTTCTCCTTCAATAATGTGACCCACATCATCCTTGAACAATCATCAGTGAAGATCATGAAATATATGTCACCTTTAATTCTTCTTGTTCTTATTGGTCCACATAGATCTGTATGAACCAAATCTAACAAGTTCTCAGTTGAGAAGGACTTGATCTTGAAAGTTGAATAAGTCATCTTTCCTAGCTGACATTCTTTACAAAGAGCATTAACTAGTTTGTCTAGCTGAGGTAGACCTCTTACTGTCTTAGACTTTCTTACATTAACAATATTGTCAAAATTTATATGACAAAATCTCCTATGCCAAAGATAGCTATCATCTATTTTTCCAATCAAACAGTTGCTAACTTTAGGATTGAGATGAAATAGATTACCTCTGGTCTGTTTCCCGGTTGCAATCAATTCACCTTTGTTGTCAAATATTTTGCACCTTCCATTTCTAAACTCTAGTGGGTAACCTCTGTCATTAAATTGTGCCACACTTAATAGATTGCGCTTTAGGCCTTCAACCCAATAGACATCGTCAGCACTTCTTTTCCCATTAAGAGAAATACCTCCCTTACCTTTAACCATATAGGGCAAGTCAATGTCAAATCTGACAACACCACCATGAAATTCCTGCAGGGAAAGAAATTTTCTCTGATCACCGGTCATGTGATGTGAACAACCACTATCAATGATCCAATCATCAGAGTTATCCATTTTGGATACTAGTGCCTTCTGATATGATATTTCTTCCTTAATTGCTACAAACACAATATCTTCACTAGCATCATCATCAGATTCTTCATTAGTAATACCATTGTCAATAGCTACAAGACAATCTCTCTTGCCTTTAACCTTGTACTTCTTAAATTTGTCTCTCTTGTATTCATTTTCACCATTAGGGCAGTTTGCTTCTATATGACCAATCTTGTTGCATGCAAAACATTTTAAAGGTAGCTTACCTCTATATTTACCAGTGCCTCTAAGTAGTCATTTTGCCAACAATGCTTCAAGTACCACTAAGCTGTCTTCATCATCAACATCTCTACTAGATCTAGATTCATAATTATGGCCGGTGTCTCTAATTCTTCTCACAGATGGGTTAGAGACACAAGCTCTGAATGCAGATTCTAATTTGTGTACACTACCATCATAGCCATTTAGTTCAAAAGCAGTAAGTTTGCCAATAATAGTCAAGAGTTACCTTTGTCTTGTCAATGGATTTCAGCTCCTTAATAGCTGCAACTCGGATAGCATAGACCAGTAGCAAGGTTCTCAGTACCTTATTGATTATTGTAGCATCTTCAACTTTCTCTCCTGCACTCTTTATCTCACCAACTATCTCTTTAATCCTTTGACCATACTGCTAGATGTTCTCACCTTCAAACATTCTCATATCGTCAAACTTGCCTCTTAAACTCTCCTCTTTGGCAATCTTAACATGTTCATCATTGCTATAAATCTCTTCAAGTTTTTGCCATACTTCAAATGCTATTTCAAGACCATGAACATCTACATATTCAATATCAGACAGAGAACTAATAATAGCCTCTAATGCTTGGTGATTTTCTTGTTGTTCTTTCTTCTAATCATCAGTCAGAGTTCCAGTATGTGTAATATACCTAGTTCCTATATGATCCCAATACTTACTACCAAGACCCTTAATGTAAATCTTCATTTTGTCACTCCATATTCTATAGTCATCTATGTTGAACTTCGGACCTTCTTTCTTCATCATGATCTAAAACATCTTTTCCTCAAGTTGTTAGGCTTTTAGATTAAGAGGACCTGAGACGCTTTGATACCAATTGATGTTATGATGAAAGAATAAGTATCTAGTAGAATACTGAGAGGAGGGGGGGGGTGAATCAGTATATTGAAAAACTGATACAAAGTTCCCAAACTCAAACTCAGTCAAACAAAGTAAACATATCTCAGTCAAGATCAATATTAATAAGAATACTTGACATCAACCAGTTTAACTGTTATGACAACTTTAACATTAAACAACTTCAATCTTGTAAACATCAACAATGCTTAATCACAACTCAACATATTCATCTCTCAATTCTCCTACTTAACATGCCTTATTAGAAGTTAACCAAATCAACAAATAAGATCACATCCACAAAAGCATTCACCACTTGACACAAATGTTTATATGTGGAAAACCCAAATAGGTAAAAACCACAGTGAGATGGGACTCACAAGGATAGCTATCTGAACTCTTCTAAAGTTCACCCTGTTAGGAGCCAAGCCTGTTAAAGATTTACAATAAGTCCTGTTAAGAACTAATTTTGGTTAGGAATCACCCAGTTAAGGGATTTACAAATATGCCTTGATGAAAAGCACAATACCCTGTTAGGAGTAACCTCGTTGGAGGATTTAAGAATCCAAGCTAATGGACCACCTTGTTAGAGGATTTAATGAGTAATCAAGCTTGTTAGAGCTTACCTAGTTAAGGGATTTCACTTCTCCTGTAATTGCTAGAAAACAACAGGTTTTCTTGATCTATCCAAGTAGCACTACATTTGCTTGATCAGATCCTTCTAAGCTTCAATCTGCCTTCACTCAAAGTGCAGATTCATTCACTAGTTGGACAACTACACACTCAACAGGTTTTCTACTAATCTTGCCAACAACCTTTACAAACAACTTCATTGACCTTAAATACAAATTAGTTAGGTCGGTAACACAACAAAAACCTAATGCTCATCATCGAAATTACAAACAAGTCAGTTCAATCTTGACCGTTAGAAATTATGACAATATCTTCACATTCTTCAAGAAAATTCCAACCGCTCCATGATCACCGCTCCATTAGACTTTGTAACTCATCACGTGCTGTGCATCAAATGCAATCCACTTTGCTCCTTCCCTAGACAAAAAAAAAACGTGCAAAAACAATTTGAATTTATCCTCATACAATGATCACATGTGTCTCCATCATTACAACTTATTAGATAATAAACCAACAAACTTGATCGGTTAGGGTTTAACAATTGATAGGGTTTACCGGTTACATTACATAGAAAGGTTTAGCCCTTTACACCAGTTCACTGGTTCAACTCACAAACTTTACCTACCAGTTTACAACAGCTTCCACAATGCTCTTCTTACCGGTTACTATCCAATATAAAAACCAACAATATCAACAATAACATGAATACCATTTACCGGTTCAATTGACATCAATGACAACATATCATTAATGCAATCTCTATGCAAAATGCCAACAAACTCCAAATGCCAACACTTTTCACATAATGTGATATTGTCTTTGTACTATACACAATCTTAGATGAAACTGAAGAGATTTATCTTTTTTTGGGACATGTATTTATTTAAAATAGATGTCAATATCACTCTTCTTGAAATGACCTTATCCATAGATCTATATTGATTCCCAATGGACCCCAAACCTTCCTTAACATTTTCAACATTATCTTTTTGTAGGTGATAAAATTTTCTGTTTTTAAATGTTGTATCTATACCCAACAATTTTAGTGGCTCTTTTAACTCATTATTAAGAAATTAAATTGATAATAGTTTGGCTTTTTCAAGTGTATGAAGATTTTAAAATCAAGTAATTATTTCCTTTGAATTTCTATTAAGCGTCCTGCTCTTAGTATGTTTAGGTTGTTCAACATAATATCTCAATTTCTCCACATCCATTTTAAAGTAAATGATCTAACTTTCAATAATTATTTTTTGTCTTTACACATTGAGCTAGATTCATATTCTCATCCATACTAATAGAAGGAAGCAATATTGACCCTTCTCCAACATCCATTTATTGAACTTGGGCTGACCCTTCTCCAACATTTACTTGAGCTTTTACTAGATCTTCTTATTGTTGAGAACAAGATACACACAAAAAAAAGAAAAACAAAAGAGATCAATATAAAATTGTATATATTTAATTATAAAGACTAAAGGGGAGAGATGGAGAGAGATAGATAGAGATAGAGAGATAAAAGTAAAGATGCATACTTTCTTGAGCTTCTACTTGAGCTTGTCTTTCTTGAGTGCTAGCTATAGACCAAATAAAATTTACAAAAGAGAACGATTTAGAATTATATAATTTTTGCTATATAAAGACTTAAGGAGAGAGAGAGAGAGAGAGAGAGAGAGAGAGAGAGAGAGAGAGAGAGAGAGAGAGAGAGAGAGAGAGAGAGAGAGAGAGAGAGAGAGAGAGAGAGAGAGAGAGAGAGAGAGAGAGAGAGAGAGAGTTGCAATAAAAAGCCCAAAATTATATTCCTAAAATATAAGAATGCATCGCTCTTCAACATGAATAAAATTCCATCTATTTCTATTATATTTTATAATTTGATTAATTTTAGTTTTGATGAATTATAAATTGTAAATATGCATACCTATTTTATTCCTATGATATCTTGCCAATTCTTGTTCACAACGTCTTTGTTCTATATCAAGTTAATAGTTTCACACAGTCTTACTTACCCTTGTCCTTTTATTTCCCATATCCTTCCTTTGAAAAAATTCACCAAGAAAATTATCTTCAAAATGTCTTCTAAAGGAGCCATATCAACTATGAAGTGACACATAAAATGATGCTCCTCATGTGCAAACTACAAGAAAGTAAACAAGTATGAAATTAAGCATCTCATTTAATGTATATCAAAATCAAGTTAAACATATAACATATAAATCAATGCACATATATATATATATATATATATATATATATATATATATATATATATATATATATATATATATATATATATATATATATATATATATATATATATATATATATATATATAATGCTCTCTCTTAGATCTCCATCTTGAATATTAGGATTGACTAAAGTGGTAGGAGCACTTGATACAATAGGTGTTATTGTAGTAGTGGAAACCCCACTCACCACTCCATGCTCATAATGGATTAGTACCTTAGCTGAAGAGGGTGATGATCATGATACATGTGCTCGATAAGTAGGTCTCCCTAGTTCTTCTCTTTCCTCTACTCTATTCCCTCTATCCTCTACAATCAATTGATCTTGATCTTGATGCTTGTCCTCTCCAAATTTGTCCTCATCATCCTAATCCTCCTCTAAGTTGCTTCTTCATTGAGCCCATGGCTTGGAATTTATAGTTGGATGATCTATAAAAAACACAAGGGTAGGATGACTAGTGATTCACCACTAGTGTATCCTCGAGTTACACCTACATCATCCTCATAAAAGACTTGAAATGCACCTCACTCATCTAGACCACTCATGGAAATGTCCAACATGTTAGGCTAGGGCTCATCTTTGGGTCTCACCATGCTATAAGCTGAGCACATGTATGCCAATACTATACAGGGAACCTACTGTATCTAGTCAAACTACCATTTCACTCGATCATAGTAGAATAGCATAATGATAAAATCATAGTGAGTGATAAAGAGTCAATACTGCTGCATCCTAACCATCTAATCTATGATACTTTTCCATCCCATCATAGTCCTATATGGCCTCCATATAATTTTTATAGGCTTCAATTTATTAAATACAACCCTTCAATAAAGTATATCTCCTCTTTGGCATGGTATCCTTGGTGTGTAGGCATGTGTTTATGGTCTTGTCCAATCAATATCAATTGAATAACCCAGTGGCCTCATGCATGTAATTTTATCGAATGCCCACACCTTGAGAACTACGTAGGTCATATGTTATGTGTCTCAAAGTGGAAATTTAATTCCAGATCATAATTGAGATGGTTGAAAGCATACTTCATCCCCATGTAGAGATGGTTCTATGTTCCTTTATCTCTTGAGTAGTGTGCATGAGGCCTCCATGAAAATTTGTATCTCCACCTATTAGATGCCACCATAAGAGTTGTAGTAGTGATGAGAATGCATTGTAGGGAAGGAATATCCACAATACTTAAGAAATGTAGTACATCTGATCCTCCTCAATTATGCTTGGTGATTGTAGTCCTACTAGACTTGCAATCCTGCCTTTGATTATCTTATACACATCCTCTAGGGTGATTGTCATCTCCCCTATAAATATATGGAAAGTGAAGGTATAAAAATCCCATCACTCCATCAATGCCATTAAAATTATAGAACTAAAATCCAACATAGTAAGCCAAATCTATAAAAAAAAGGGTAATACATTTTGTTTGCTTTATTGCACTTATACTCACTCTCTTGCTAAATGTATATCATTTAAAGGTTTGGGTGAACTCACAATACTGGTTCCCAATTTTTGACCAACTTTGACACTTAATTGAACATTTTCAAAAAAACCTTCACTTTTCGACACCCATAACTTTTAAACCGTGAAGAATTTGAAGATGATGTAAGCTAGTGATTTCTAACATCTTGTTTGTAGATTCTAAATATATTTTTTCAATATTTTTGAATAAATATTTATTAATTTTTCCATCTCCCTCAAAAAGTAGTTTCTTACAACAAACATAATTTTTTAAGAGTGATGTGCCTCGAAACGCATAACTTTTTTTATAGAAATGATAAAAACTTAATTATTTTTAATTTTGGTTTGTAACATTAATACCCAGGGCATGGAGTTGGTTTGATAGTGTTATGTTTAATATTTTTCATTTTATTAAGTCTTGAAGTCCAACTAATTATAATTTAGATATAGGTGTACATTTCAACACATAACTTGTTCTATATATATCAAAATTCAATTTTATTTTTTTTGTTAGAAAGAAGACATCAATACCTAGTGCATAGATATTTTTAGAATTTTAAAGAATTAGTTTAATATTTTTCCCAATGCATTGAACAAAGAAGTTCATGTTTGGTGAAAAACCTACATTCATAAGAAATAAAATTAAAATATATTAAAAATTATACTATTTGGAAAGTTTATAATAAGGACTAAATACTTTAAAAAAAAAAACTTCTAAATGAATTCATTTGACCCCCCAAAAGCTAATGTAAAATTGATTTTTTATCAGCATTTCATAGATGCAAAGGAGACTCCATTGCAAGTATGATTTAGAAGTAGAGAGGTTCTATCCAAGAAATTTTGATCTAAGAGCCTTTGATATAACTCTCTTCAATTAATTAATTCAAATGGGACCTCTTAAAGCTCAAATCATTATATTTTCTAAAAAATGTATAATTTCAACAAAGATTAGAATGTACCAAAAAGTGGGAACCAACATTGTGAGTTCACTCATTTTTTTTTCCAATATTTATATATTAGAGCTCATATTCATATATTTGAAGCTAACGATTTTCTAAATCCCAATATGCATTTAGTGCCTCACTACTCCTTGGCCCTATTATGTTGCTCCTCACAATGTGACACTAGTTGTTTACCTTTATGGTGGCTCTTTTTCATTTATGGTGGTACAATTTCATGTGTAATCATACTTGATTAGCAACATAATAGCCTATTTATTCTTTTTTCTACACTAGGGAGCAAGAAATTTTTTTCAACCATCCTCTCTCTCTTAAGGATCCAATTTTCCTTTGTTGAGACACATCTTTTATAACGATATCCTTTCTTGCATAGAATTATTTGTCCTTCATGAGGATTTTAGCTCTACTTGGAGGTGTATATCCTTAGTTAGGAACCCTTCCTTGCTTGAAAGTGTATTTTTTTATAAATGATCTCTCCTTGGTATCTTTCCCCTTCCTTAGACTTGAAGATGTCATTTTTATTAAAGATCTCTTGTAGGGGGGAGATATCTTTACAAAAATATATCTTCCTCCCCCTTTGATAGTCACATATCTTTCATAAGGATCCCTATATACTCATTTCAAGGTATTTCTTTTACATCTGTCTCATCCATGCTTAAAGAGTTGTATCCTCTTTCTAGCTTGGGAATGCATGCATTCTTACTTAAAGGATATTTCATTGGTATTGAAGGTGTTTATCCTTGATGTGGATCTCTAGACATTTACAAGATACCAAAATGGAAGTATGATGACATCTTAAAGGGGAGGGCATAAGAGTTCTCTTTGTTGCTTGTGTTGATGCATGTTGCAACACACAATTTGCAATCAATTTATGAAATTTCCTTACAACAAAGGGTTGTATTTGGTAATAATTGTATTGGTGCATACTACAACACCCATTTGGCAATTGAGTTTTTAGATTGCCTTACAAACAAAGAGTTTTGTTTGGTAATCTTCATGTTGGTGCACATTATAGCAACCATTTTGCAATTGAGTTTTTTAGAGGATTTTGTTTGGTAATCTTCATGTTGGTGCATTCTGTAGCACCAATTTTGTAGTCAAGTTTTTAGATTTCCTTGCAAATAGAGGGTTTTTTTTTATTCTTTGTGTTTGGTGAACACTACAACACTCATTTTGCAGTCTGATTTTTCAGATTATTTTAAAAACAAAAGGTTTTCCTCTTTAGCCTTCCTTAGTTTGAGTCAACTAGCATGACACTTTCATAGACCTATTTGAATCCCCCTTTTTAAAAATGGATCACAAAACATAATATACCTTGTTGTCTCGTAGAATACATGTCTTTGTCATGAACCCATAGTATAACATACCTTTCCAGTTGTTGGATCATGGCTTCTTGTCTCAAAAATTGGTGTATTCTCTTTCTCTTTCTATAGTACTTATTATCCTCTTGCAATAACATTCCAAGAATGATTTTAATAGTTGATAAATTTTGGTAATTGAGGTCTCTTCAACTAGCTGAATTGGAGTCTTTTTTTTTTTAAGTACTAAACCCTTTTCTGTATCTATTTGTTTTCCATTTTTCTCTTTTGTGTGGTTTGTCTTTAGTTTGTTTTGTGTGTCCTTCTCTATATGTGATTGTTTAAGTTAAGATCCTAAGCTTGGGCTCTTGTTCTTTTAAACTTAGTGATATCTTATCTCTTGTCAACCTTGCTCCTAGTTTCTCTCTCTCTCTACTTTTCCTTGAGAATGAGGTTAAGTTCATACTCCCACTAAAGTGGCATAAATTTAGTATCATGAATTATAATCCCTTACAATTTTACACTCCTTTTTGGGCCCTTCCCTTAGTGTGATTTCTCATATCTCTTTCCAAGCCTATTATTGGCCCTTTTATTATCAAATTGTTGTCATATGCTAATATTGCACGATCAAAATCTGTACTCTAAATCTATGCATGCCACATTTTCCTTTGTTCCACCCCTTTCTATGTGGACTATGGGTCTAGGTTCCATTTTCGTGGTGGAGTTTGGGGTTAGTGTTAATAAGCTCTGAAGCCAATTGTTGATAGGCCCAATCATTAACAAGATGAGAGCGGGGAGGGGAGGTGAATCATAAAAATTGAATCTTCAATATATTCAACAGATTCAACCTCAGTAGCCTTTACTTCTGAATATAACCAAAACTGTAAAATATTCAAACTCATGAATAGATAACATCACAACACATATAACACTAGATTTAACGTGGAAACCCAAATAGGGAAAAACCACTGTGGGATTTCGGACCCACTAAGAAATATACTCTTCTAGAGTATGCTCGGTTAAAAAAAAATCCTGTTAAAGATTACAAAAACATTGCTAGATGTGACCCAGTTAAGGGATTTCCCTTAGATCTGTTATAATCTTCACTTTGTTAGAAGTGACCTTGTCAAAGGATTTCAAACACTCATCTAGAATGTCACCTTGCTAGAGGATTTACAAATAAGACTATTAGGTCCACTCAGTTAAGAGATTTCCTGTCACTTATAGAATAAACAATAGTAATAATATATATCTGCAACTTCACATCTAAAATGCTAAAGCAAATTCTATTTGCTCAAAACAATCTAGTCATAAGACTTATCTAGTCTTCTGCTGGGCTTCACAATCTGTTCTTCAATTAGATCTTCAAGCTTCAGTGCTCGGTAATCTCTTATGTAGCATCTTTGTGCATACATTTGCCCGCATACATTTTTCATCAACAATTCCTTATTTATAAACAATGTATAACCAATTAATCTCCTTGATCACATTTCCCTTGATCAATCTTAGCCATTAGATCTTCAAAATTGACTAGGTTCATTGTATCCTTTGATCTGAAAAGCATTTTACCTCACCTTGAAACTTGTATATCTTCCTTGGAACTTTTGCTAGGTAATTGCAGTTCAATCTGTGCTGTAGATCTAGCTCTTGATTTTTCAAGGCCGTAGATCCTTAAGAAAATTCTTGCATGACATACCAATCATCTAATCATCTCTAGCTCATCTACATCCTTCATTAAATGTTGTATCCATTCATTTAATGCATTTTGTTACAACTCGATTGTTACTCGGTAAATATTGAACTTCACTCGGTAGACATTCTACCTTCTTTAACCGATATCGATAACCTTGGGGTTTACCGACTAGGTTCCTTAGGGTTTACCGACTAGATTCTTTGCTTGGTGATCAAAGTACAGTATTAAACTTACAATAAACAACATATGTAGGATATTACAACAATCAAAACACATGATCTCATCATTGTCTAACTCGGTAATAGTTTCCCATTGAATAACTTATTCCTTACCTCCCATTATCATATTCTTTCTGTGTCACTTACTGACATCTTAATTCTCATCAAAACATACTTCTTAAGATATGGCAACATCATACTGAATCAAAAAATCAATTTCTTGACATCAATGACAAAACAATATTATTAAGACAGTAAACATCCTTCTTCAGTTATATCAATAATCTCCAACAATCTTCTCATTGCAATTAAAATTCCAACAATCTCTCATTGCAATTAAAATTCCAACAATCTCCCCCTTTGGCATTGATGGCAATACCAACGTTAAAAGGCAATACCAACATGATTCATTCAAATTGATTCGGATTCAGATTGCTATATAGACTTCTCCTGTTATCCTTGAGCTGTAGACTTCTTTTGAAAGTATTCTCCCCCTGCCATTCTTCTTCTTCTTCTTCTTCATCAATTAGCATTCTCCCCCTTTCATTGATCCTTTTAGTATTCTCCCCCTTTGACAACAATGCCAAAAAGTAAAAGAACTAATTCATGATTTCTTCCTTTGAGATGCAATGCCTTGCTATTTTAAAATATAAACAGATGTATCATTTCAGTCTCGGTCAGAGTAACATGTCTTCAATTCCTATTTCCTGCACAACTTTAGGCAATCTCCTAAAGTGTAAATCAACATCAACTCACAAATAATATTCTTTAGAGTCATTGAATTGATGCTTTCACCGAACTCTGTCAGTGAGTAGAGGATAGGGGTAGGACCCCTAACTTGCTTCTGAGTTACTCAAAAGTGTCCCTTGGCAATGGCTTTGTGAAGATGTCTGCAATTTGTTCCTTTGTGTTAACATATTCCAGCACAACTTTCTTTTCTTGAACTTCTTCTCTGAGGTAATGATACTTTATAGATATATGCTTTGTCTTAGAGTGCATTACCAGATTCTTTGAAATGTTAATGGTACTAGTATTATCACAAAATATTACTAGCTCAGTAACTTTTTCATTTATACCTTCCAATAGTTGTTTGATCCATGCTATATTTGTGCAATTCAATGCTGTAGCAACATATTTAGCTTTAGCTATTGACTGTGAAATGCATCCTTGTTTCTTGCTAAGCCAACTTACTAGTCTTTCTCCCAAGAAGAAAGCTCCGCCACTTTTGCTTTTCTTGTCATCAATGTTTCCTGCCTAGTCAACATCAGTATAAACTTTTAGATCAAAGTCATTTCTCTTTTTATATACTAAGCCATAGTCTTCAGTGCCTCTCAGGTATCTAAAAATTCTCTTGATTGCTATCATATGGGTTTCTTTGGGATCTGTAGAGAATCTTGCAACAATACCTACTACATGTGCTATATCCGGTCTGCTGTGTACAACATATTGCAACTTTCCAATCATAGATTGGTACAGTGTCTCATCGACAAATGTAGATTCATCATTCTTTGATAGTTTAGAGTTGGTAGTCATAGGAGTACTTACAGGTTTAGAATCCTCCATTCCAAATTTCTTCAAGATTTCCTTTATGTACTTGGATTGAGTAATAAAAATCTCATCTTTCATTTGCAGTATTTGTAAACCTATAAAATACTTTATCTCACCGATTAATGACATCTCAAATTCTTTGCACATTTCATTTTCAAAGTTCTTGCATAAGGAGTCATTACAACAGAAAATAATATCATCAACAAATATGGCTGAGATTAGTATTCCATTGTCCTCATCATTCTTCATGTACATATTGTTGTTTTCACTTGTCCTTATAAAACCAGTCTTGATCAAGTAAGAGTGCAGTCTTTCATACCATGCTCTAGGTGCTTGTTTCAGACCATATAAAGCTTTGTTCAATTTACATACCTGATCTTTATTCTTGTCTTCAACAAATCCTTCAGGTTGTTCTATATAAACTTCTTCTTCTAGTATACCATTCAAAAATGCAGATTTGACATCCATTTGATATACCTTGAAATTTTTGAAAGCAGCATATGCCAATAATGTTCTTACTCCTTCATGTCTAGCCATAGGTGCAAAGGTCTCACCATAATCTATTCCTTCTTCTTGAGCATATCCTTTGCAAACTAGTCTTTCTTTGTTCCGAATGACCTCACCTTTTTCATTTAGCTTATTTCTGAAAATCCACTTTGTACCGATTACATTTTTGTCCTTTGGTCTTGAGACCAGTTTCCATGTGTCATTCTTCTTGATTTGATCAATCTCTTTCATCATAGCATTTACCCAATCTTCACTGTTAAAATGTCTCTTTTACTATTCTCGGTTCAAATTCAGATATCAGACATGTGTTCTGTCTTAGTTTGTTCCTTGTCATCACTGGATCATCCTTATCTCCTATAATCTGACTTGATGCATGATGTCTTCTAACATATTTGGCTAATATAGGCTTAGTAGGCTCTATATGATCTTCTTCATCACTCGGTTACTGGATATTCTCTTCATTTTCTTCAGCAGTTTTCTTGGTAGGACTTCTCGGTTGAACATAAACAAATTCTCCATAATCTTCAGGTTCTTTGGAATTTCCTTCATCATTTCTTTCTGCAAATTCATCAATTTTCACATTTGTACTTTCTACTATTTTGTTAGATGATTTGATCAGACATTTAAATGCTTAACTTCTAGAAGAATAACCTAGAAATGTTCCTTCTTCGCTTTTCTGACCAAACTTTCCATTTCTGTCATCTTTGTGAACATAACATCTACTACCAAAGATTTTAAAATAACTTACATTAGGTTTCTTGTCATACTAGATTTCATATGATGTCTTCATTGTTCCTTTCTTCAGTTGTACTCGGTTCAGGGTGTAGACAGTAGTGCTTATTGCTTCTCTCCAAAATTTTTGTGACACTTTCTTTTCAATCATTAGAGTTCTGGCACAATCCACAATAGATCTATTTCTTCTCTCAACTATCCCATTTTGCTGTGGAGTTCTCGGTGCAGACACTTGTCTCTTTATACCATGATCATTGCACAATAAGTTAAATTCATCAGAAGTGAACTCACCTCCTCTATCAGATCTAAGACATTTCAGTTGTCTTCCTGTTTCATTTTCAACTCTTGCCTTGTACCACTTGAACATTTGAAAAGCTTCTAATTTTTCTTTCAAAAACATAACTGACATCATCCTTGAGTAATCATCCACAAATAATATGAAATATTTATCACCATAATAACTTTGAACTTTCATGGGACCACAAAGATCAGTGTGCACAAGATCTAAAATTCCTTTAGAAGTGTAGGACTTACTTTTCAAGCTTGATCTTGTCATCTTACCCATCTGGCATTCTCGACACATAGCATTATCAAGTTTTTCCAAACTCGGTAGACCTCTTACTCGATGCTTCTTACTTATTTTGATCAGATTATCAAAATTTACATGACAAAACCTTTTATGCCATAACCAGGTATCTTCTATTTTTTTATAAAGACATTTGTTCTGAGTTGAGTCAAGATGAAATGTATTACCTCTTGTTTGTGTCCCAGTAGTAGCTAACTTTCCATGCTTGTCATGAACTTTGACAATTCCCTTCTGAAATTCTATTCGGTATCCTATATTGTTTAGCTGTGCTACACTCAACAAATTGTATTTCAAACCTTCAACCCAGTATCCATCATCACATTTAGTATTTTCAAGAAGTGTGATAGAACCTTTACCTTTCACCGGACATGGTGCATCATTACCAAATATTACATAGCCTCCATCATAATCTTCTAATTTAACAAACTTGTGTTTATCACCTGTCATATGATGTGAGCATCCACTATCTATGATCCAAGAGTCATTATTATTTATGTGAGATATTAGGGCTTTTTTTCATACCTTTCTTCATCTGATCCATCTTTAATAGCCACATAAACAACTTCCTCTATATCAGTTTCATCTGATTTATTATCGTTGGATTCTTCATCAACTACTAGGCATGTCTTTCTATCTCTTCTTCTGAAGTCTCGGTGTCCTCTGTAGTGATTGTCTTTCTGTCTATCTTCTCGGTAATCTCTCTTTTCACTAGATTCTTTTTCAGGGCAGTTAGAAGCCATATGTCCTATTTTATCACAATTGAAACTTTTCAAAGGTAGCTTTCCTTTATACTTACCTTTGCCTCTCGGTAACCTTCTGGCCAATAGTGCTTCAAACTCTTCCCGCTTTCTGATTTCCTCATACAGTTTGTGTACTTCCATGTTCTTATGAAATCTTTCACTTGCTCCACTATGATTTCCTTCAGAATACTTACTCATTCTATCATTGTAGTCATTAGATTCACCAAGATGAAAAGAATTGAATGCAGATTCAACTTTATTTACCGAAGACCCACTATTATCAAAATTACTTAACTCAAATGCATGTAGCTTACTGATAGTAGCATCCAAAGAAAATGGCATGTTTGGTACAGACCTCAATTCATTGATTGCAGAGACTCTAATAGCATAAGAAGGTAGAAGGGTTCTCAACAACTTACTTGTTACATCCTTTTCTTCAATAGTCCCTCCTGCTCCTTTGATTTGATTAACAATCTCCTTTAGCCTTGTATTGCATTGGGTTATGTTCTCACCTTCATTCATTCTCATGGATTCAAGTTGTCCTCTTAAACTGTCCACTTTTTCTCTTTGTAAATGTTCATCACCACCATAAATAGATATGAGCTTAGGCCACATCGCCTTTGCATCATTATAGCCTTCTAGATCATTAAACTCTGAGTCAGTCAATGCTGATGTTATTTCAATCATTGCTTGAGTATGCTCTTGCTTTGCCTTTATCTCTTCCATTGTCATTGGATAGGTGCTCGGTGCAATGTAATCATTCTCTAGATAATATGTAGCATATTCTCCAATTCCTGATAGGTGCAGCTTCATTATTTTCTACCATGTGGAGAAACTTGACTTGTTCAGCTTTGGGGCATCCCTCTTATACATCTTCAGATCTTTTCTTAAGTACCTTTAAACTTTTCTTCCGGAGTCCAATGCTCTGATACCAATTGTTAATAAGCTCTGAAGCCAATTGTTGATAGGCCCAATAGTCAACAAGATGAGAGGGGGGGGGGTGTGAATCATACAAACTAAATCTTCAATATATTCAACAGATTCAACCTCGGTAGCCTTTACTTCTAAATATAACCAAAACTGTAAAATATTCAAACTCATGAATAGATAACATCACAACACATATAACACCAGATTTAACATGGAAACCCAAATAGGGAAAAACCACTGTGGGATTTCAGACCCACTAAGAAATATACTCTTCTAGAGTATGCTTGATTAAAAGCAAATCCTGTTAAAGATTACAAACACATTGCTAGATGTCGCCTGGTTAAGGGATTTCCATCAGATCTATTAGAATCTTCACTTTGTTAGAAGTGACCTTGTCAAAGGATTTCAAACACTAATCTAGAATGTCATCTTGCTAGAGGATTTACAAATAAGACTGTTAGGTCCACTCGGTTAAGAGATTTCCTATCACCTACAGAATAAACAACAGTAATAATATATATCTGCAACTTCACATCTAAAATGCTAAAGCAGATTCTATTCGCTCAAAACAATCTAGTCATAAGACTTATCTAGTCTTTTGCTGGGCTTCACAATCTGTTCTTCAATCAGATCTTCAAGCTTCAGTGGTCGGTAATCTCTTCTATAGCATCTATGTGCATACATTTGCCCACATACATTGTTCATCAACAATTCCTTATTTATAAACAATGTATAACCGCTTAATCTCCTTGATCACATTTCCCATGATCAATCTTAGCCATCAGATCTTCAAAATTGACTAGGTTTGTTGTATCCTTCAATCCGAAAAATGTTTTACCTCACCTTGGAACTTGTATATCTTCCTTGGAACTTGTGCTAGGTAATTGCGGTTCAATCTGTGCTGTAGATCTAGCTCTTGATTTTTCAAGGCCATAGATCCTTAACAAAATTCTTGCATGACATACCAATCATCTAATCATCTCTAGCTCATTGGTATCCTTTATTAAATGTCATATCCATTCATTTAATGCATTCTGTTACAACTCGGTTGTTACTCGGTAAATACTGAACTTCACTCGGTAGACATTCTACCTTCTTTAACCGATATTGATAACCTTAGGGTTTACCGACTAGGTTCCTTAGGGTTTACTGAGTAGATTCTTTGCTCGATGATCAAAGTACAGTATTAAACTTATAATAAACAACATATGTAGGATATTACAACAATCAAAACAACATGATCTCATCATTGTCTAACTCAGTAATAGTTGCCCATTAAATAACTTATTCCTTACCTCCTATTATCATATTCTTTATGTGTCACTTACCGACATCTTAATTCTCATCAAAACATACTTCTTAAGATATGACAACATCATACTGAATCAAAAAATCAATTTCTTGACATCAATGACAAAACAATATTATTAAGACAGTAAACATCCTTCTTCAGTTATATCAATAATCTCCAACAACTTTCTCAATATCCTTAATGAAATGCCAACAAGAAATGCCAACAATCTCTCATTGCAATTGAAATGCCAACAGTTGGTACTATATGTAGTACCCCTCCCTTAATCAGACTTTTTCGATACTTATTTTAACCATGGTTGTCTTTTCAGTCCAGTTTTTTGTGGATACACTATGTGGTGACGTTTTATTTAGATATTATGCTGTTAAGGACTATGCTTTGACGCATGATTCAGTGAATGTTGTTTATGCATTATTTCCTTATGAGTGATTAGATGTTAACTTTATTTTTGTTATTGACCATGGACTAACACATTTACCTTATGTATGAGTTGCATCATTTGATGAATAATGATGAACAACAAATACACAACAGGTACTGAGAGGGGGGGGGTGAATCTGTACAGACAAAAATTTCTCTAACAACTTAAACTACAAAGACTGCATTGACTGGTAAACAACATCACCAACCTAAACCAAGACAATACTGGTAAAACATAGTAAGACTATAAAAGACATAAATTGGTAACATTTAGATTTCCTCAAAACCTAATTTCTCATCTCAACTTTACCCATATGCTTAAGAAAGTAATACATCAAAAATACAATGACCATTAGATCATCTTGAATTACCGCTTAACAGAAAACACTAAAACATCACATGAAAAAGCATCACACATAACACACTGATTTTTCATGTGGAAACCCAATTGGGAAAAACCACAGTGGGGATGAATACCCACAAGTTGTTCTTGAACTCTTCTGAAGTTCTCTCTGTTAGGAGCCTAGTTCAGTTAAAGACTTTACAATAGGTTCTGCTAGGAACCGATCCTGCTAGGGATCACTTGGTTAAGGGATGGCTAAATACCCGGTTAGAGGTTAAAACCCTATTAAAGATTACCTTGTAAGAGGATTTGAAGAACTCAATGCTTTTGAGTCACCCCATTAAAGGATTTACAAAAAGCCTGTTAAAGCTACCTGGTAAAGGGATTTTCATTCTGTTGAAATGGTTAGAAGTCAATAGGTAATACACTGATATGATAACAACACTTAATGCCAAGGAAAATCCGCTTCAGTTCCTTTACATCTGCAATCACACTCTGCAAATCTCTACTTACTTCTCCGGTCTGGCAAGAATCACCTAACATACATTCATTTGCCAACAATCTCAAATGAAAATCATCATCGATCTTATAGACAATAATGAGGTCGGTGGCCAAAACCTAAAACCCTAAGCATATAGGTTAACAATACAGCCAGTCCAATACTGACCATTTAATCACATTACATAGGATAAAACAATCTTGAACAAATTTCGAGACATTCTGCATCATCCATTCTTCACCGCTTCTGGAAGCTGATAACCCATCACGCGCTCTCCACCATTTACTAAGATTTTGCACATTCCCGACGTAGATAGAATCAATCTTCTCATGCAAGATCCTTAAGGAAATCCTTCACGTGCACAAGGCTAATGTGGCAACATGATCTAATCTTCATTTCAATGCTAACTCATCATAGGACGTCGTCGGTCAAATCACATAGACTTGGAATGCATTAATCCGAAAACCCTGAAGCTGAGACTACCAACCGGTAGTCATATCGAATGAAACCCTGATACAAAATTTGCATATACCAGTTCACTTGCTAGTTTACTTACTTCAATATATTGGTTCACACTTCATCATAACATTTCACTTGCTAGTTTACTTACTTCAATATACCGGTTCACACTTCAACATATTGACTTCAACGACAATATACATTATCATCATGTCATCAAACTCTGCACATATGCCAACAATCTCCCCCTTTGGCATTGATGGCAATACACAAAGATATCCAATACTGCAAATATCTTCTCTGCATATACATCTTCTCCCCCTTTGACAACAATGCCAAAGTGGAGGCACAAGCTTCCATGTTCCACTATTCTGCTCCCCCTGAGGAGTAGCATCCTTCAACACATCAATCCTAAAAATATTTGACAAGGCAATACCTGACTGATGTGGGTCACATACCTTTAGTTCACCTCTTGAAGGGGCAACACCCCTAATTCACCTCTTAAATAGGTAAATGTAGCCTTCAATAGAGGCTTGGTGAATATATCTACTAACTACTGCTTACTAGAGACATGTTCCAATACAAATTCTTTGTTCTGAACTTTCTCCCTTAATAAATGATAGTTGAGCTCGAAGTGCTTGGTTCTAGCATGCAATACTGGATTCTTGGAAATATTAATTGCACTTGTGTTATCACAAAATATACTCACCAGTTTAGATACAAGGACTTTGAAACCACTTGATACATGCTTCATCCAAATTGTTTGAGTGCAGTTCATAAATGCTGCTACATATTTTGCTTCTGCTATGGACTGAGAGATACAACTCTATTTCTTTCTCATCCATGAGACTAATCTACCATCAAGAAAGAATGCACCATCAGTTGTGCTTTTCTAGTCATCCATATTACTAGCCCAATCGGCATTGGTAAATACTTTGAGATTGAAATCATTATTGTATGGATACCACAATCCATAATCTATAGTTCCCTTTAGATAACTAAGAATCCGCTTGACTGCTACCAAGTGGGATTCTCTTGGACTTTTCTGGAAACTTGCAACAATGCCCACTGTATGTGGAATGTCCGGTCTGCTGTGTACTACATAGTGTAGCTTACCAATCATTGAGCGATATTCCTTCTCATTCACCAACCTTGAGTCATCTTCTTTTGACAATTTACAACCGGTCATCATCGGTGTACCAACCGATTTGCTGTCTTCCATGCCAAAGGTCTTCAACACCTCTTTGACATACTTGGACTGAGTGATAAAGATACCAGCTTTCATTTGTTGAATCTATAGTCCAATGAAGAAGTTAATCTCTCTAATTAGTGACATCTCTAATTCCTTCTTCATTTGATCTGCAAACGCATGGCTCATCTTATCATCTCCACCAAAAATAATGTCCTCAACAAACACTTCACACATCAAAATTTGATCTCCTTCTGACTCCAGATAGATATTGCTATCTTCACTTGTTCTTTCAAATCCAATCTTCACAAGATGGGAGTGTAAACGTTCATACTATGCATTAGGTGCTTTCTTCAATCCATACAAGGATTTTATGTATCCTACACACCATATCACTATCTTTTGATAAAGAAAACCCATCTCATTGCTCTATATATACTTCTTCTTGAAGTATTCCATTCAGGAATGCAAATTTTACATCCATTTGATACACTTTGAATCTCTTGAAGGCTGCATATGCAAGTAGCATTCGAACTCCTTCCAATCTATCTACTGGAGCAAATGTTTCTCCATAGTCTTCTCCTTCTTCTTGAGCATATCCCTTACATACCAATCTTGCTTTATTTCTTACCACTGTGCTATCTTCATTCAACTTGTTTCTAAAAACCCATTTGGTGCCAATAACATTTTTGTACTCAGGTCTGGTTACCAAAAACCATGTACCATTCTTTTCTATCTGGTCAAGTTCCTCTTCCATATCCTTAATCTGGTCTTCATCTTTGTGTGCCTCTTTAAATGTTTTGGGCTCAAATTCAAAAATCATGCAAGAATTCTCTCTGACCTTTCTTCTTGTAAGTATTCCTGCATCCTTATCCCCTATGATCTGCTTTGGATCATGATGCAACTTTACATACCTAGGAATGATCTTGGCTAATTCCTCTTTCTTTTCCTCTTCATCTCTATCTTCATCTTCATCTACATCAGCATCTATTGGTGTAGGAGCACTATTACTTGTACTTGGTTGTTTTGCAACCAGTTCCCAGAAGGTTACACCCGGTTCATCTACTGCTCGCTCACTGCCGATTTCCTTAGGTTTCTTAGAGGTTTCATCAACTCTAACATTGATACTTTCAACAATTCTTTGAGTCCTATTGTTAAAACACTTGAGAGCTTTGCTCTTGGTGGAATACCTTAGGAATATTCCCTCATCACATTTTGCATCAAACTTTCTCTGGTGTTCACTTCTCTTGATATAACACTTGCTACCAAACGCTCTAAAGTAGCTTACTACTGGAGTCTTACCGGTCCAATACTCATAAGGAGTTTTATCCTTACCTTTCTTGATGATTACCTGGTTCATAGTGTAGACTACAGTGCTCATCGCTTCTCTCCAAAAAGTGTGAGCAACCTTCCCTTGAATCAACATTGTTCAGGCTACTTCAAGTATAGTTCGGTTGTTCCTTTCTGCTAGACCATTCTAGTGTGGAGTCCGGGGGGTAGACAGTTGCCTCTTGATGTCATTCTCTTCACAATACTTATTGAATTCACCAGAAGTGAACTCACCTCCTTGGTCGGTTCTAAGGCATTTAATCCTCTTACTATCCTTTTCAACTAGTGCTCTAAAGGCTTTAAACTTTCCAAAAGATTTAGACTTGTCTTTCAAGAATGTGACCCACATCATTCTAGAGAAATCATTAGTAAGAATCATAAAGTACCTATCTCCCTGAAAACTCCTAGTTTTCATAGGACCACATAAATCAGTGTGCACAAGATCAAATAAATTATTTGTTGTGAAAGATTTACCTTTGAAGGTTGAGGAAGACATTTTCCCCAGTTGGCATTCTCTACACAAGGGATTCTTTGGTTTGTTTAGCACAGACAATCCTCTAATTGCCTTAATCTTACTGGCCTTCACAATATTATCAAAATTTACATGGTAGAGTCTCCTATGCCATATCCAACTGTCATCAAACTTAGCCATTAGACATTGACTGATATTTGTATTTAATTGAAATAAGTTACCTCTGGTTTGCATACCGATGGCCATCAGTTCACCCCTCTTTCCTTTTATTTTGCACACTCCATCTTTGAATTCCAGAGTGATTTCTTTATCATTCAGTTGGGAAACACTCAAAAGGTTATGCCTGAGACCTTCTACCCAATACACATTATCAACACTGCTTTTTCAATTTAGAGAGATGGACCCTTTTCCCCTTACCATACATGGTGCATCATTACCAAATCGGACTACACCTCCATCATACTCTTCCAGAGACAGAAACTTCCTCCGGTCACCAGTCATGTGGTGAGAACATCCACTATCAATAATCCACTCATTAGAATTATCAAAGTGGGAGACAAGAGCCTTCTTGTCTGACACATCTTCCTTAATGGCTACAAAAACCATGTCTTCGCTTTCTTCATCGACTACAACAAGATAGTTTCTCCTATTTCCTCCTTTGAAATTTTTAAAGTTCTCTGGTTTGTCCTTATTATCACTATTGGGATAGTTGACAACAATGTGTCCTATCCTATTGCAAGAAAAACATTTCAAAGGGAGCTTACCTCTGTATTTTCCAGTTCCTTTAGGAAGTCTCTTGGAAAGAAGAGATTCAAACTCCATTAGGATCTCCTCATCATCCATATCCCTTCTCTGTCTAGGTTCACAGCTGGCACCAACCTCTTTTCCCTTTCTAGATAGTGCAGTAGATCCTCTAAAGGTTGATTCAGTCTTTTGAACACAGCCATCATAACTATTTAGCTCATATGTGGTCAACTTAGCAATGATGGAGTTTAGGAATACCTTTGTCTTGTCAATAGATCTCAACTCCTAAATAGAAACAACCCTTATTGCATAGACTGGTAAAAAAGATCTCAAAACTTTGCTAACAATGGTAGGGTCATCTAATGTGCCTCCTGCACTCTTGATGTCTCCAATGACAGTCTTAATTCTTATCTCATATTGTTGAATGGTCTCTCCTTCAACCATCAACATGTCTTCAAATTTTCCCCTAAGGCTCTATTCCTTAGCTTGCTTCACATGCTCATTACCGCCATAGATAGTCTCTAGAGTATCCCATACATCTATGGGCTTGTCTTTATCTTGAACATTTATAAACTCAATATCAGATAGACTACTGATAAGAGCTTCCATGACTTTCCCATTATTCTAAATTTCTCTTCTTTGATAATCGGTTCGAGTACCGGTAGGGACAACATAAGTATTCTCAACATAGTTCCAGTGTTGAGCACCCATGCTTTTAATGTAGATCATTCTGTCCTTCCATATCTTAAAGATATCTCTGTTGAACTTAGGACCTTCCCTCTTTATCAATAGAATAGGATATTTTCCTCAAGCGGTTAAGCTTATAGATCTGAGGACCTGGAGGATGCTCTGATACCAATTGATGAATAATGATGAACAACAAATAACCAACATGTATTGAGAGCGGGGTGGGGGGGGGGGGGTGAATCAGTATAGACAAAAAATTCTCTAACAACTAAAATGAAAAAGACTGCACTGACTGGTAAACAACATCACCAACCTAAACCAAGATAGTACCGGTAAAACACAGCAAGACTATAAAAGACATAGACTGGTAACACTTAGATTTCCTCAAAACCTAATTTCTCATCTCAACTTTACCCATATGATTAAGCAAGTAATGCATCAGAAATACAATGACCATTAGATCATCTTGAATTACCGCTTAACAGAAAACACTAAAACATCACATGAAAAAGTATCACACATAACACACTGATTTTTCACGTGGAAACCCAACTGGGAAAAACCATGGTGGGGATGAATACCCACAAGTTGTTCTTGAACTCTTTTGAAGTTCGCTGTATTAGGAGCCTAGTCCGCTTAAAGACTTTACAATAGGTTCTGCTAGGAACCGATCCTGCTAGGGATCACCTGGTTAGGGGATGGCTAAATACCCGGTTAGAGGTTAAAAACCTGTTAAAGGTTACCTTGTAAGAGGATATGAAGAACTCAATGATTTTGAGTCACCCTGTTAAAGGATTTACAAAAGCACTGTTAAAGCTACCCAGTAAAGGGATTTTCCATCTGCTGAAACAATTGGAAGTCAACAGGTAATACACTGATCTAATAACAACACTTAATGCCAAGGAAGATCCACTTCAGTTCCTTTACATCTGCAATCACACTCTGCAAATCTCTACTTACTTCTTCGGCCTGGCAAGAATCAGCTCACATACATTCATTTGCCAACAATCTCAAATGAAAATCATCATCGACCTTATAGACAATAATTAGGTCGGTGGCCAAAACCTAAAACCCTAAGCATCTAGGTTAACAATACAGTCAGTCCAATCTTGACAGTTTAATCACATTACATAGGTTAAAACAATCTTGAACAAATTTCAAGATGTTCTGCATCGTCCGTTCTTCACCACTTCTAGAAGTTGATAACCCATCACGCGCTCTCCACCATTTACTAAGATTTTGCACATTCCCGAGGTAGATAGAATCAATCTTCTCATGCAACTTCCTCAAGGAAATCCTTCATGTGCACAAGGCTGACATGGCAACGCAATCTAATCTTCATTTCAATGCTAACTCATCACAAGACGTCGTCAGTCGAATTGCACAAACTTGGAATGTATTAATCCAAAAACCCTGAAACTGAGACTACCAACCAGTAGTCATATCAAATAAAACCCCGATACATAATTTGCATATACCAGTTCACTTGCTAGTTTACTTACTTCAATATACTAGTTCACACTACATCATACTGGTTCACTTGCTAGTTTACTTACTTCAATATACCGGTTCACACTTCAGCATATTGACATCAATGACAACATAAATTATCATCATGTCATCAAACTCTGCACATATGCCAACAATCTGTCCCTTTGGCATTGATGGCAATACTCAAAGATATCCAATATTGCAAATATCTTCTCTGCATATACATCTTCTCCCCCTTTGACAATAATGCCAAAGTGGAGGCACAAGCTTCCATGCTCCACTATGTTGCTCCCCTTGAGGAGTAGCATCCTTCAACACATCAATCCTGAAATGATTTGACAAGGCAATACCTGATTGATGTGGAGAACATGCCTTTAGTTCATCTCTTGAAGGGGCAACACCCCTAATTCACCTCTTAAATAGGTAAATGTAGCCTTCGGTAGAGGCTTGGTGAATATATCTACTAACTGCTCCTTACTAGAGACATGTTCCAATACAACTTCTTTGTTCTGAACTTTCTCCCTCAAGAAATGATAGTTGAGCTCGAAGTGCTTGGTTCTAGCATGCAATATTGGATTCTTGGAAATATTAGTTGCACTTGTGTTATCACAAAATATACTCACTGGTTTAGATGCAGGGACTTTGAAACCACTTAATGCATGCTACATCCAAATTATCTGAGTGCAGTTCATAAATGCTGCTACATATTCTGCTTCTACTATGGACTGAGAGGTACAACTCTTCTTCTTGCTCATCCATGAGACTAATCTACCACTGAGAAAGAATGCACCACTGGTTGTGCTTTTCTGGTCATCCATATTACCAGCCCAATCGGCATCGGTAAATACTTTGAGATTGAAATCATTATTGTATGGATACCACAATCCATAATCTATAGTTCTCTTAAGATATCTAAGAGTCCGCTTGACTGCTACCAAGTGGGATTCTCTTGGACTTTTCTAGAAACCTACAGCAATGCCCAATGGATGTGCAATGTCTAGTCTACTATGTACTACATAGTGTATCTTACCAATAATTGATCGGTATTCCTTCTCATTCACCAACCCTGAGTCATCTTCTTTTGACAATTAACAACCGGTCATCATCGGTGTACCAAACGGTTTGTTGTCTTCCATGCGAAAGGTCTTCAACAGCTCTTTGACATACTTGGAGTGAGTGATAAAGATACTATCTTTCATTTGTTGATTCTATAATCCAATGAAGAAGTTAATCTCTTTGATTAGTGACATCTCGAATTCCTTCTTCATTTCATCTGCAAACGCATGGCTCATCTTATCATCTCCACCAAAAATAATGTCATCAACAAACACTTCACAGATCGTAATCTGATCTCCTTCTGACTTTAGATAGATATTGCTATCTTCACTTGTTCTTTCAAATCCAATCTTCACAAGATGGGAGTGGGTTTGTTATTATGTCTTGTGAATTTGAGAAAAGCCATTTTTACTTTTAAGTAATTGAAATATCTAAATGACCTTTTTGGTGTGTGAGGGAATTTTTGGTGTGTGAGGGAATTTTATTTTTAAATTTAAAATGTAAATGTTATTAATTGGAGAAAGAAATTCATTTTCAATTTTCATGAGGAAATTTTTTTTGACCTAAAAGATATTTTGGGAAATTCCTTTATATTTTGGGGATTTTTCCAAAATAGGAAGTTCTCTCATTTTTGGAAAAATTGGCTCTTTGTTGTTGAATGTGATTTTGTTGGAGGTGTTGAAGAGATTTTTGAAGGGATTTTAATTTTGTGGAGAGCTTTGGATTCATCTTCCATTATCTTCCAGGAAAGCTTATCAGGTTGGGGTTTTAAAATCTTTGTTTTTGAATTTTGGTGTAGATTATGAAATCTCTGTGTTTTTTGTAAATTTTCTATTTAAAGTTTATTTTTATCTCTCCACGTGAGACTCAAATTTGGAGGGCAAAAGAAAATATATTTTTGGTTAAACCTGGATTTGGGAATTTTTAAATTTCAAAATTTTATGCTTTGCTATGAATGAGATAATTTGGAATCTATTATGGTTGCAGATAAAATTTATTTTATTAAAATAAATTATTGGTTTGCTATTTATATACAACTGGGTTTTGTTGAATTTATTTTAAATAATTTTGTTTAAGCATGCTCAGATAGTAAGCAATTTATGTTTTCTTATTAATTTATCAAATCAGGGGGTTATGCTGTTGAAATTTTTAATATTTTTAATAGTTCTGGGAGTTTTATTTTTTATTATTAATTTAGAAAAAAAAATTATAGTGGTTATCCCATTGTGGGGATCCATGGCTATGGATTCTCCCACAATCGTTGGAGGCCACTGCCGTGGCCCTTCCCACAGTCGTGGGAGGCCATGATTGTGGGCAGACATGTCGTGGCCACTCCCTTAATCGTGGGAGCCCACGACTATGTGGTGGAACCCATAGCGTGGGCCCACATACCTCTCCTCTTTGCTTACGTGGCCCAAAAACTTAAATAATATTTAGTTTAACTTTTTTAATATATATATATATATATATATATAAGTTAGTATGTATATATATGTTTGGAAAATAAGAAAAATAGATAATTCTATTTTATAAACTATCAGATTTAAAATATGTATATATCTTTATATATATATACATATACATATACATATATATATATATATAGACATAAGCATAGACATAGACATAGACATAGACATAGACATATATGTATGCCTATGTCTATGTCTATGTCTATGTCTATGGTTATGTCTATATATATGTATATGTTTATGAATACATGTATACATATACATATACATATAGACACACACACACATACACTATATATATATATGTTACATATAAATATACCTATATGTACATATGTATATATATGTATACACACAGATACACACACACACATATACTATACATATATATGTATATATACATATATATATATGTGTATATATATGTATATGTATATATGTGTATATATATGTATATGTATATATGTATATATGTATATATGTATGTATGTATGTATGTATGTGTATGTGTATGTGTATGTGTATGTGTATGTGTATGTACACATGTATATGTATATGTATATATATACATATAGATATACATATATACATATATACATATATACATACATACATACATACATATCTACATATATGTATGTATATATATGTATGTATATGTATATATGTATATAAATATGTATATATGCATCTATGTGTATGTGTGTGTGTGTGTGTGTGTGTGTGTGTGTGTGTGTGTGTGTGTGTGTGTATTGTTGTTTAGAAATTTTTAAATTGATATTAGTGAATATGGATTGGAAGATTATATTGCTTTTGGAAATTATATAAGTAATTGATTTAAATCAAAAATTGGAAATTATAGTTAAAATTGGTCAATATGAACTTGATTGAAAAACCAAATCTTTATTTTGATGTCAATGATGGTTTTTGTTTGATGTATGTTTGGATTTTTCATGCTTTATCCCTTTGTGGTCATGTTTCATGAGTAGACTGAATTATCCCATTGGTTAAACTTATATGGTAGGTCTGGTGAGCAAGTGTATTTCCTCAGTTGTTCTTGAACTCCCTTTGTAAGGTTGGCTTTTGTGTTTTTGCCTTGGAGTTCTTTTGGGATTTTGTAGTGTCATAAGGAAGAGTAGCTTTCAAGTGGGGGTCGGTCCCAAAGTGGCTAACAAGATAAACCCCTTAGAAGTTGGATAATTAAGTGATAACCTAATAATGTATTAGGGGGTTTGGGTAGCGTAAACTTTAATTAAGATTAATTGTACCCCGCTCATGGTTCAGTGCTTGTACAAACTCAGGATGCAGTGGGAAGGCATGGAATGACAAAACCAACAATCTTATCCTCACGAAAGGTTTGTTGGGTCTGCATGAGACTTGGATGGGGCCCAAGGTTCAGGAGAGGCTACTATGAGAACCCAGGATTGGGGTCAGGGCCTATGGAGGCCTGCTAGGATAACCATTCGAAGCTACGCGATGACACTCTTCCTTTATGTTCACAGATGTGGACTTGTTGATATGTATATATGTATATATATCTCTATATATGTATGTGTATATCTATATCTATATATGTATGTATGTATATATGTGTGTGTGTGTGTGTGTGTGTGTGTGTGTGTGTGTGTGCGTGTGTGTGTGTGTGTGTGTGTGTGTGTGTGTGTGTGTGTGTGTGTGTGTGTGTGTGTATATGTATGTGTATGTGTATGTGTATGTGTATGTATATCTGTATGTGTATGTGTATATATATATTGTTGTTTAGAAATTTTTAAATTGATATTAGTGAATATGGATTGGAAGATTATATTGTTTTTGGAAATTATTGAAGTAATTGATTTAAATCAAAAATTAGAAATTATAGTTAAAATTGGTCAATATGAACTTGATTGAAAAACCAAATCTTTAGTTTGTTGTCAATGATGGTTTTTGTTTCATGTATGTTTGGCTTTTCATGCTTTATCCCTTTGTGGTCACGTCTCATGAGTAGACTGAATTATCCAGTTGGTTAAACCTATATGGTAGGGTTGGTGAGCAAGTGTACTTCCTTAGTTGTTCTTGAACTCTCTTTGTAAGATTGTCTTTTATGTTTTTGCCTTGGAGTTCTTTTGGGATTTTGTAGTGTCATAAGGAAGAGTATCTTTCGAGTGGGGGTCGGGCCCAAAGTGGGTAACAGGATAAACCCCTCAGAAGTTGGATAATTAAGTGATAACCTAATAATGTATTAGGGGGTTTGGGTAGTGTAAAATTTAATTAAGATTAATTGTACCCCTCTCATGGTTGAGTGCTTGTACAAACTCAGGATGCAGTGGGAAGGCATGGAATGGAAAAACCAACAATCTTGTCCTCACAAAAGGTTTGTTGGGTCCGCATGAGACTTGGATGGGGCCCACGGTTTAGGAGAGGCTACTAGGATAACCCAGGATGGGGGTTGGGGCCTATGGAGCCCTACCGGGATAACCATTCCAAGCTATGCGATGACACTCTTCCCTTATGTTCACTGATGTGTAGACTTGCTGATGTCACTTGGAGTATTATTGTGGAGTCATGTTTGTGTGTGTATGCTTTATGAGTGTTACTCGATGTCATGTTTAGACCATGCATGTAGTCTTTGTGGTTTTCTAGAGGGTCTTATTGCTATCTCCTAGCACAATGGGGTGGTTTTTCTTGAGCCACATGGTTAGGTGGTAGTGCCACTTTCCATCAAGTGTTCTTTCCTTTCATGTGAGGGTTGGCTTCATAGGTGTTCTAGTTGTTCGCATGGATTTCATCATCTCATTTACCAGTTGGATCCTATTTGTTTTTCTTGGATCATTCTTGTAGTTCTTGGACCTTATGTGTTCAGATGTATTATTTGTTATGTATGCCTTCATGGAAAGTTGTAATTTTGATGTAATCATTATGTACTCTTATGAAACTTGGTGTTTTAAGTGCAATGTAATGTTATAAAGACCTTTTAATATAAATGCAATGTATTATGATGAGAATTAGATGGTAGGATTTATATATTTAATTAGAAACATTAATGTAATGTAAATGAATGTATTATCATGAATGTAGCATAGAAATGTTAATGTTATCTCATGCAAAAGTATGAATCAATAATTTTTTACTTTAATTAAGTTCCTAATGGTTAAATATATATTAAGTGGATTAAATGACCTTAAGTAATGATTAGTTTAATTAAGTAATCCACATTGGGAAACCATTTAAGAGTTTATGTTAAGTCTTCCATTTGTGTAATTTAAATGCAATGTTTATCTTTACATATTCTAGCTTAGTAATGTTTTAAAAAAAATATTTCCATTGTTTTTCAGTTGCTTTAGTTTAATCCTTTAAGGTTTCTTGGTAGGGCATTACAATTGGTATCAGAGCCAAAGTTTCAATACTAGGTACTCTAGTTTCATATGAGACCATCTAACTAGACCAATTGCTAAGTCTTAATGCATGCATCTTCCTTGTTAGTATCCTTGTAGCAGATCTAAACTTTTATTCTTGTGGTGTTGTTGTTAGGATTATGCCTGGTAAGGTTAAAGGTCATGGTCACAACCGTGATTGTGGTCAAAGTAGAGGACAAGGTTGTAGGGCTAACCATTATAATCCTTCACCTCAGAGTACTCATGAGAGTGCTAAGGCAAAGCAACATCATTCAGTTCACCTGAGTGAGCAGAGGGATGTGAGCCAGCATAGTGAGCAGCCTAGTGTTTAGTAGGTTCCTAAGAGGGATGAGTTGCATCAAATGTTTTAAGAGGTCCTAGCTTGATTAGGCCCTAGACCTAAGATTGAGCAATAGGGTAATATGCAGTTTGGGGAATCTCACCAGTATGATCATGTGGATAGAGATAGGGAGAGGTCCCCTACGAGGAGAGAGAATGCAGTTGATCATAAGGTTGGAGCTGTTGGTCACATGAGAGATTTGTTGAGATATCATCCTCCTACATTTGATGGTTCAGGTAGTGGATTGGAGGCTGAGACCTGGCTTATTGATTTGGATCGGTGTTTTTCTATGCATTCGTATGGTAGCAACACCAAGGAGAGATATGCCATCATGCATCTCATAGATTTTTCTTCCATGTGGTGGATACTTGAGGAGCAGGAGATTAATGTGGACATAGGTTTATCTTCATGAGAGTT
Organism: Cryptomeria japonica; assembly: GCF_030272615.1. Lineage (NCBI taxonomy): Eukaryota > Viridiplantae > Streptophyta > Pinopsida > Cupressales > Cupressaceae > Cryptomeria > Cryptomeria japonica. Next base: position 197,567,543 of record NC_081411.1, read on the forward strand.
ATTTCTAGAGAGGTTCAAGGCTCATTTCCTTTTAGTTCAGTGGAGGCAGCATCATGTAGATGAGTTCCATGAGTTGCGCTAGTTGGAGATGACTATAGAGAAATATGAGCATAGATTTTATGAGCTCAATCAGTATGTTGGAATAGGGAATGATAAGGCTATGCTGACCTACAACACTTTATGAGGGGTCTGAATGACTATGTCAGTGGAGGAGTTCTAGTGTTTGAGCTAACATCTATAGATTTAGCCATAGAAAAAGCTCATCCAGTGGAGTAGAATTTATCTTGTGCACTTGGTGGTCATACTAGGGTTCAAATTGGTAGTGCACCATTCGGTGGATCTAGGGCTAGAGGTGGCCAGTCTCAGGTTGTTGTATCTATTAGGAGTTTTCAGGCACCCACCAAGAGTGGTTAGCAGCAACAACAACATCAAAAGTTCCAACCAAGGCAAAAGCAGTTTTAGGGTCATCGTGGGCGTAATCCTTAGTTCAGGAAGGACAGGAACTGGCAATGAGCTAGGTAGAGTTTTTAAGGTCAGTCCTCATAGAGTGTTTCTCAGGCCCCTAGTAGGGGTAGTTTTTAGTAGTCCAATGGGGTGGCTGGAGGTAAAGGACCTGATAGAGGAGCATGTTTCTCCTATTGTTAGTATGGTCACATAGCTGCACATTATCCTCAGAGATCACATGAGACAGCTAGCCAAAGACCTTCAGCTTCAGAGCCTACTATTGGGGATGCAGGCCAATCTCACAGAGTATTTCCAGTGGTTGATAACCACTAGGCAGAGAATCAAGGTATCATTATTGAGACCATAGGTGTTTTGGGTGGTATATCTATTTCAGTACTATTTGATTCGGGTTCTTTTGATTCCTTTATAGCTTCCTCCATTGTGGATTGGTGTGGGCTCGCATCTACTAGAAAGGTGGATAGGTGGCAAGTACATTTGGCTACTAATTCTCATGTAGCTGTAGATTCCTTCATTCCTAGGTGTGACTTTGACCTAGGACCCTTTTCTACCATAGTTGACCTTTGAGCCATTCCTTTGGGATCTTATGGAGTTGTGTTGGGGATGGATTGGTTAGCATCATAGTGCTAGTGTGGGTTGCTATCAGAAGTCAATAGAGTGTTTAGATAAACATGACAGGAAAGTTGAGATAGTTGGGATTCATAGACCGATATCCCTCTGTATGATCTCTGCTATGCAACTTAAGTGGTGTATGCATCTGGGGTGCCATCTTTTTGCAGTTTCTTTTTAGGACTTGGATGAGGAGAAAAGTTGGGAAGTCGCTTTTTATAGCCACCCTCTTCTTCGAGAGTATGTCGATGTGTTCCCTAGTGACATTTCCAGTATGCCTTCAAAGCGAGATATAGACTTCCGCATTGACTTAGTTGTTGGAGCAGAATCTATGTCGAGAGTGCCATATTAGATGACCACTTAGGAGTTGAGTGAGTTGAAGTTGCAAATGGAGGAATTATTTGCCAAGGGTTTCATTCTTCCTAGTGTTTCTCCTTGGGGTGCACCAGTTATCTTCATGAAGAAGAAGGATGGTTCCCTTCGATTATGCATTGACTACCGACAGTTGAATAAGGTGACCATCAGGAATCAGTATCCATTGCCTCATATAGATGATCTATTTGATTAGGTAAAGGGAGCCAAGGTTTTCTCTAAGATCGATCTGAAATCAAGATAACGTCAACTGCATATCCATGATGTAGACATTAATAGAACGACCTTTCGTACTTGTTATGGTCACTATGAGTTCACAGTGGTGCCATTTGGGTTGATGAATGCACCTTCGGTGTTCATGAGCCTCACGAATGGGGTTTTCTGCACCTACCTTGATCGGTTCATCCTTGTGTTCTTGGATGATATTTTGATTTACTCTAGAATGATGGTGGAGCATGAGGACCATTTGAGACAAGTATTGTAGTGTTTGAGGGAGAATCAACTTTATACCAACTTGGCTAAGTGTGATTTCTTCCAATCTAAGGTGAATTATCTTGATCATGCAGTTTCAGGAGAAGGTGTATCCATGGATTTTTCTAAGATTCAAGCCATTGTAGATTGGCTAGCGTCGACTAATGTTTTAGAGGTTTAGAGTTTTATTGGCCTGGCCAGATACTACCACCATTTTGTTCAGAGTTTTTCCCAGATAGGTCACCCAATCACTTCTCTTCAGATGAAAGGGAAAAAGTATGTTTGGTCAGAGCAGTGTGAGGCAACCTTTTGTACTCTGAAGGAACTCCTTGTTAGTGCGCCAATTTTGGCAGTTCCTAATCCATCTAGAGACTTCATGGTTTGCATAGATGCCTCTCCTGAAGGCATAGGAGTAGTGCTTATGTAGGATGGTCATGTGGTAGCCTATGAGTCTCACAAACTCAAGGACCATGAACTAAACTATTTTGTTCATGACTTAGAGTTGGCAGTTATAGTTCATGTTTTAGTTAGGTGGCAAGATTTACTATTAGGGCATTGGTTTGAGTTGCACAATAATCACCATAGCTTGAAGTACATTTTCACTCAACCAAACTTGAATTCTCGACAATGAATATGGATGGAATTCCTTTGTGAATATGATCTTAAGGTTCAATATATTCAGGGGAAAGAGAATGTAGTGGTGGATTATTTGAGTTGTAGATGACATGAGGTTGCAACATTGTCCCTTGGGGTGGATTTGAGAGAGAATACTTGAGATTCTTCCACACGACACCTGGTATTAGGAGGTTAGAGTCGTGACTGAGACTGGAAGACCATTAAAGGGATTATATTCTATATATAACCTCAAGGTAGATGGTATTCTTCGACATCTTGGGAGGATCTATGTACCTCTGTTGGATGGACTTCATACTTTGATCATTACTGAGGCCCGTCATGCACCTTACTTGGCACATCCTAGTGTCAAGAAGATGCACGTAGATCTGAGATAGATATATCATTGGGCTAGCATAAAACAAGACATTGCTTATTTTGTGTCAATGTGTTTGGAATTTCAGCGAGTTAAGACTAAGCATCAACACCCTGCAAGGCTTCTACAACCTAATTTGGTACCCAATTGGAAATGGGACATAATTTCCATGGATTTCATAGTAGGTTTGCCAGTTTCTTCGCATCATCATGATGCCATCATGGTCATTGTTTATAGATTGACCAAAGTTGCTCATTTTATCCCTATACAATCTTCTTATACAATAGTAGTGGTGGCATGAGTTTTCATGGAAAATATGGTGAGACTACATGGGATTACTAGGTGGATCATCTCATATAGGGATCCTATCTTTACTTCAGCAGTGTGGACCTCACTTTAGCATGCTTTAGGGACCCAGTTGAACTATATTTTATCTTATCACCTAGAGACCAATGGTCAGATTGAGTGTGTGAATCAGGTTTTGAAGGACATGCTTTGCATGTATGTTATGGACCAACAGTCGCACTTGGAGGACTATCTTTATCTTGTGGAGTTTTCTAATAATAATGGATATCATAGGTCCATAGATATGTCTCCCTTCTAGGTATTGTATATTCATCCTTTTTGTACTCCTTTGAGATGGGATCAATTAGAGGATAGGGTGTGTATAGGTTTGGATATGCTTCAAGAGTTGGAGCAGCAGGTTGAGCGGATTCATGAGAATTTGGTAGCAACGTAGGATAGGCAGAAGAAGTATGCCGATGCTCACAAAGTGAATCATTAGTTTTTTGTTGGAGATCGAGTATTCTTGAGAGTGTGTCCATGAAAGAGTTTGATCCGTTATGGAAAGGGTTCTATTGGCAATTTTTGTCCCAATCTTAGCAGGGATTAGTTTTGGGATTTCAATGTAACTAACATTTTATGTTAGTCAATACCGATAACATGTCGTGTTATTGGTCTCAATAGAGTTAGCTGCTTCTTCATAGTTTTGTAGAGTCATATAACACGAGGGCTATATGATGTGTCAATAACATGATTGTTATTGACCCTCATGCCTCATATGTTATATCACCAATTCATATCAATAACTGAGTTGTGTTATTGACCGCAGAGGCATGGCATGTTATTGATCAGTGTGGCGGCCCCCAGTCAATGAGAACAACATGGGCACATGGATATCTCGTAGGATATGGTCCCACGGGATAAGAAATACAAAAGGGACAGTGGGTATTCCCCCTTATCCCACGAAGGTTCAAAGAAAAAGGTGACATCTTGCAGGATAAGAGGTTTGAGAAAAGACAATGTGTTTTCTCTTATCCTACAAGGTCGAGGGGAGCACAATGTGATGACACAGGATAAGGAAAGTCAAAAGAGAATGAGGCTTTCTCCTTATCCCACTGGGTTGGAATAACATGGAGAAAGCTTATCCCGCGAGGTTGAGCAAAGGCATCAAAGGCCTCGTGGGATAAGGAAACAAGAGTAAATCAAAGAAACTCTTATCTCGTTGGAGGAAACAAAGACACAAGTGGTCCCACAGGATAAGAAAAGAAAGGAAAAATTTAAGAAAATTCTTATCTTGCGATGTGGAGGAGGGACCCACAAAGATCCCACGGGATAATGAGCAAACAAAAACTACAAATAATTTTGCCTATCTTGCGGGGTAAATTTGAGGACACAAATGGTCCTGTGGGATAAGAAAACAAAGAAGACAAAGTAAAGCGAAAGGATTTCTCTTATTCTGTGGGGAAAATATGGGCACAAAGCAACGGCGTGGGATAAGAGATGTGAAAAAGTGATAGGCTTTCTTCTTATCCCATGAGATTGGAACAACAAACACAAAAGGGTCACGGGATAAGCAGAACATGGAAAAACAAAGAAAAGTCTTATCCCGTGGGGTAAACGAAGACCCGCAGTGATGTCATGGGGTAAGATGCAAGGCTGTTTAGCGGTCAACATAGTGAAGAGGACATGGACCTGAGGTACCACCTTAACCATCTACTGCCATCAGATCTTCATAAAGGCCTGATCCGATGACCATGTTTTAATCATTGATTGGGCCTACTGGAGGCCTAGATGGAGAGATCTCGCACATCCATCTTCGTGCAAATCTCTCAGATCAATGATTAGCATTTGAATTCATAGAGGCCATTGGAATTTAAATCTTTGCAGTCGGGTTGTTGTCAACCTGATGGTCGAGATGTTCTCCCTGCTCAGCCGGTGCTTCATATCTGACCAGATCTAACTCCAACCACTAGATTTCAATAGTATAACTTTAGATGCGACCCTACAGGCCATTTTCAAATGCCATCCAGTACATAGAGACGCATCTAGATACATGGTTTTCCCTAATTTACGAAGATGTTTTCTCTTCCAGAGGCAGAGGACGCACCTAGAGTTAACACAACATGCCATCACATCTCAGATTTGATCTCGCCCTCTCCTTTGATATTTTTCTAACCTGACTCGGGTGGGGTTAGGGTTTTCTCGATTGCAACCATCTGAGTTATGCCTGAACTACAAAGGCAATTTTCTAACATATTTTTCAGATCTTCTCTCTTCTTTTCTCATGTAGAATTCTTATGTCTCTTTGCATCTATAAATTTGCCTTGCTCTTTCATTAATAAAATTATCTTTCTTGCCTTTAATCGATTCTTTCAATCTGTGTATGTGTTTACCTCTTTGTTTGAATGCTTTTTTCTTTGGTTTCTTGCAATGTAAGTGACCGTGTTGATTCCCAACCTTCACACACACTTAGATGGCTAAGTAGAATAGAATTTTGTGCATCCTTGGGTAGTTTTCTTGAATGTTTTGTGCAGCTATAGGCAGGGGTGGATCATTATTTTAGTCTGGGTGCAAAACCCTTTTCCCTTCTTTCCTACAACCCTTCTCTTTCTCCCTTTTCCCTATCAAATATTAGGTTAGTTTTATCAGTGTTGGGTTGGTCCAACACTCTACATTTAGATTGAAGAGGAAGTCAGCCTTCTCTGGAGATTCAACCTCACAATAGCGCAAGGTCCCACGCTTGAGAGGTTGATTCAATGTTTCACAAGGTTGGTGGTCAAGCTTGATCACTAGGGGTGAAAAATTTTGTACTAATAGGTTCTAAGTTGGTGCCTCTCTTTGTTGGCCCTTTTGAGATCCTTGAGAGGATAGGATCTATTGCCTACCATCTTGCCTTACCACCGAGCCTATCCTGCATCCATGATGTCTTTTAGGTTTCTAATCTTAGACCTTATCATCTTGATGTGACCCATGTTCTTGATTGGAATGCATTGCAGGTAGAGGACAAACAACTTTCCATGGAGCTCGTGCACATTCTTCAGTGTCAGGGTTTGACCCTTAGGGGTTGTACCATTGACTAGGTAAGGATCCTATGGGACCCAAATGATGAGACCTCGGATACGTGGGAGGATACAACAAAGATGAGAGATATTTATCCATATTTATTTTAGGCTTCCAGAACAAAACCTAGTTTTGGGGGGGAGGATGTAGTACCCCTCCGCCGATTAGACTTTTTCGATACTTATTTTGACCATGGTTGACTTTTCAGTAGTTTTTGTGGATACACTATGTGCTGACGTTTGATTTAGATATTATGCGATTATGCTATTATGGTCTATGCTTTGACGTATGATTAAGTGAATGTTGTTTATGCATTATTTCCTTATGAGTGATTATATGTTAACTTTATTTATGTGTTATTGACCATGGACTAAAACATTTACCTTATGTATGAGTTGCATCATTTATCTATCTTCATGTATGTGTAGAATTTGTATGGGGTGCAAGGAGATGATTTCTCGTCACTCACTTCGGTGCAACACAGAAAGTCACGAGTCTCCTCCATTGGTGTGTTTACAATTTTTGTATGTATATATATATATATATGTATGTATGTATGTATGTATGTATGTATGTATGTATGTATGTATGTATGTATCTATATATATATATATATATATATATATATGTATGTATGTATGTATGTGTGGTTCAGTGATGCAAGAATTCCAAGTACTAGGTACTGACTTCACCAAGTTCTACAGGTCTGAGCACACCTAATTAATCCGATGGAAGTGGAGGAGATAGTCTTAAAACCCTAAATATCATCCCTAGCCTTGCTCGATAGTGAGTATTGTCAGTCTTCTGTCAACCTTTCCTATGTTGGTACGCGGGTCATGCCTTTATTTTGTTCAGATGAGTTTGTGTGTTATGCATTTTGTGACTTTAATTAATTCTCTTCTAGTGTAATTTAATGTGAAATTAATTATTAATACTTTATGATTATTAATAATTAATGTGTATTTCTTTTATAAATTAAATTAAGAATAAATTATATGGGGACTTTTTATGGTTAAATAGATAAATCAAGCATACTAGGTTGATTGATTAAATTAACTGTTTAAAATTTATCATCTAGTGGGTTTATTATTATGTCTTGTGAATTTGAGAAAAGTCATTTTTACTTTTAAGTAATTGAAATATCTAAATGACCTTTTTGGTGTGTGGGGGAATTTTATTTTTAAATTTAAAATGTATATTTTATTAATTGGAGAAAGAAAATTTTCATGAGGAAAATAATTTTGACCTAAAAGATATTTTGGGAAGATTCCTTTATATTTTGGGTATTTTTCCAAAATAGGGAGTTCTTTCATTTTGGGAAAAATTGGCTCTCTGTTGTTGAATATGATTTTGCTGGAGGTGTTGAAGAGATTTTTGAAGGGACTTTAATTTGGGGGAGAGCTTTGGATTCATTTTCCATTATCTTCCAGGAAAGCTTATTAGTTTGGGGTTTTAAAATCTTTGTTTTTGAATTTTGGTGTAGGTTATGAAATCTCTGTGTATTTTGTAAATTTTCTATTTAAAGTTTATTTTTATCTCTCCATGTGAGACATAGATTTGGAGGGAAAAATAAAATATATATTTGGTTAAACCTGGGTTTGGGAATGTTTAAATTTCAAAATTTTATGCTTTTCTATGAATGCGAAAATTTGGAATCTGCTATGGTTGCAGATAAAGTTTACTTTATCAGAAGAAATTATTGGTTTGCTGTTTATATATAGCTGGGTTTTGTTGAATTTATTTTAAAGAATTTTGTTTAAGCATGCTTAAATAGTAAGCAATTTATGTTTTTTTTTAATTATCAAATCAAGGGGTTATGCTGTTGAAATTTTTATAATTTTTAATAGTTTTGGGAGTATTTTTTTATTATTAATTAAAAAAAGAAAAAATTATAGTGGGGATCCACGACTATGGCTTCTCCCCAATCGTTGGAGCCCATGGCTTTGGGAGGCCACTATGGGCAGACATGTTGTGGCCACTCCCACGATCATGGGATCCCACAATTGTGGGGAAACCCACACACACACACACACACACACACACATCTTGCTTTATATAAATATACATATATATGACTAAATTCATTAATTGTTGTTTAGAAATTTTTAAATTGATATTAGTGAATATGGATTGGAAGATTATATTATTTTTGGAAATTATTGAAGTAATTAATTTAAATCAAAAATTGGAAATTATAGTTAAACTTGGTCAATATGATCTTGATTGAAAAAACAAATCTTTATTTTGATGTCAATGATGGTTTTCGTTTCATGTATGTTTGGCTTTATCATACTTTATCCCTTTGTGGTCATGTCTTATGAGTAGACGAAATTATCTAGTTGGTTAAACCTATATGGTAGGGCTGGTGACCAAGTGTACTTCCTCAGTTTTTTTAAACTCCCTTTGTAAGGTTGGCTTTTGTTTTTTTCCTTGGAGTTCTTTTAGGATTTTGTAGTGTCATAAGGAAGAGTGGCTTTCTAGTGGGGTTCAAGCCCGAAGTGGCTAATAGGATAAACCCCTCAAAAGTTGGATAATTAAGTGATAACCTAATAATGTATTAGGGGGTTTGGGTAGTGTAAACTTTAATTAAGATTAATTATACGCCACTCATGCTTGAGTGCTTGTATAGACTCAAGATACAGTGGGAAGGGCTAGAATTGCAAAACCAACAATCTTGTCCTCACGAAAGGTTTGTTGGGTCCACATGAGACTTGGATGGGGTTGGGGGTTTGGGAGAGGCTACTAGGATAACCCAAGATGGGGGTCAGAGTCTATGGAGGTCTACCAGGATAACTATTTTAAGCTATGTGATGACACTCTTCCCTTATGTTCGCTGATATGTGTAGTTGTTGATGTCACCTAGAGTATTATTGTTGTGAGATTTTGTCAAGATATAGAGGAAATGGGAAAAAAAAAGAGAGAACAAAATGTGACAAGAATAAACTGTATTCTATCAATGATGCAAAATGTGATCAATTGGATCATCAAGTTGTTGTTTACAATAAATATGAGCCTACTTATATAGGCAAGGCTATATGGATATGTGAGCACACAAACATGACATGTGGCTCAATAAGAAACAAGGGTAGGTAGGAAATATGTGTGGTAGGTAGGAGAAACAATATAATATTCCACATGAGGTGGATCACCCACTGAAGGTGGAATTATCAATCCACAATAAGTGGATATGATAAGTAACAACAAGATCACACCACAAAAGGTGTAAATTATCCTACACACACTATCCCAATGTGGCACAAACACCCAAATGTCTCATACCCAGACTACTAAGAAATGCATTTCCTGAGTAAACTTAAGTAAGGTGTAATAATATCCAACATGAATAATTAATTACACCAACACCCCCCCTTAAGTGCAACTAAGGGGAATTAACTTAAGTCTACAATGCAACTAAGAAATGCAAGATGGATCCTGACTACAAGCTCATCTTAGGTACCCATGTACAAATGCAGTGCAATCTCCCATAAAGTGGGGAAAGAGAGAAAAACCACATGGAAAAAAAATTCCCCCAAAAGAGAGATGATGAAAGCACACAATGCTCTTAATGATGAATGAGAAGAACAAAACCTCATGTGAGGAAAAATTCCCCCCCATAAGAGAGAAGAAGAGACCATGAAGCCCCCCTTCAATGTAAAATCTCCTACAAAGATGGTCCAATGACATTGACCAAAATACCTCCCCATAAGGAAGAAAGAGAGTCAATGTTGCACCAATAATGTCAAAGTGTGACAAAACCAGGTACCAATGTCGATGATGATGAATCACTCGCTACAACAAAATGAAGATCAGGCATGGAGACAACCTTCTTTGAGCATCATCTGGATACTCATAAATAGCAGAAATACTGGTTCAATCAAAGTCTCATGGGAGCGATGCACAAATGTGTACAATCTAAGTCTCAACTAGAGCCGTGCACCAAGTCTCACAAGATATTCCTAATCTATGTGTACAAGAGGATTACATCAAATAGTCATCAAAGACAAGATACAAAGAGGTGTGGCACTTTATGATAGTGCGAGTACAACATTGCTCATGCAAGAGCATGCAACATGATATAGTGCAAATCTAGAAACATGAAGATGATGCTACCAAAGAAGCCTTGTAGAATACTGTAGATGAAGATGCCTCTGATTGGGATGTTGCCAAGCAAAATATAGGAGCAATAGGCCACCCCCTTGGCTGCCGGTTGGAAGCGCTGCAAGACAGGTGTGAAGTGGACAAAAAAAATTGTGTTCCCAATTTGACTTATTCCATTATGTTTTTGTTTTTAAAAGATTTTTAAAAATTCCCATTAAAAATAATTATTAAAAACCATGCAAAAAAAACTTTATTACAAATAAAGAAAAAAACATCATAATTTTTTTTTGAATTTTTGAATTTATAAAAAAAATATTAATTTTTTTTTTTATTAAAAAGGCGCAAGTCATTTTTTTTAAAAATTTTCAAATATTAACAGTTTTATTTAAAAAATTATTAAAAATTATAATTTAAAAAACATTATTAAAAAAAAACATTTTAAAAAATTTAATTATTAAAAACTTAAAAAAAAGAAGAGAGGACTGTGCGAGGCCCCACAGGGACACCTGCATCACCCATAGGTACCTTGCATAGCAGGGCCTACAGGTGGCCATAGGTGTACCCTATGGTACCCGCAGGGCCTACGGGGAGCCACAGGTACCTGCGAATGCAGGGCCTACAAGGCTCGAAATAAAAGCACCCCCCTTCGCAAATTTTTTTTTTTTTCGATTTAAAAAAAATAAAATAGATGGCCCCCCACCCCCAAAATGAAATTTAATTTTTTTTTTTTAATTTTTTGAAAAAATTAATAAGATAAAAAATATTTTTTAAAATATTTTTCAGAGCTGTACCTGCAAGTTCATACGGTGGGCCAGGAGGGGGAATTTTTTCAACTCGGATGGACGGAAGTCGATTTCGATGAATTAACAATATATCTTGGGGTTTTTGGGCCTTTTGAGCGCAACGACAATGACGGATTTGACCAAAAATGCTCCAAAATTGCAGATCGCTGCTAGGACAAGTCACCACCCTCCACCTTCGAATGACTCTAGATTTTGCCTCGGATGTCGGATTTGGATGAAACAAAAGGCAATTTTGACTTTCTCAAACCTCCTCAATCCAATGGTGACCTCATATTTGACACATTAAGCTTCAATAATAACCTGCAATAGAAAGCTCCAAACTACCCAACCCCAAAAAGCATCAAATTTCTCTCAATTGGCAAACCAATGACACTTTATTGGCTCTGATACCATGTGAGATTTTACCAAGATATAGAGGCAATAAAAAGAACAAATAAGAGAGAACAAAATGTTACAAGAATAAACTGTATTCTATCAATGATGCAAAATGTGATCAACTGGATCATCAAGTTGTTGTTTACAATGAATATGAGCCTTCTTATATAGGAAAGGCTATATGGATATGTGAGAAAACAAACATGATATGTGGCTCAATAAGAAACAAGGGTAGGTAGGAAATAGGTGTGGTAGGTAGGAGAAACAATATAATATTCTACATGAGGTGCATCAGCCACTAAAGGTGGAATTATCACTCCACAATAAGTGGATATGATAAGTAACGACAAGATCACACCATAAAAGGTGGAAATTCTCCTACACACACTATCCCAATGTGGCACAAACACCCAAGTGTCTCATACCCAAACTACTATGAAATGCATTTCCTAAGTAAACTTAAGTAAGGTGTAATAATATCCAACATGAATAATTAATTACACCAACAATTGTGGAGTCATCTTTGTGTGTGTATTCTTTATGAGGTTACCCGATGTCATATTTAGACCATGTGTGCATTCTTTGTGGTTTTCTAGAGGGTCTTATTACTATCTCCTCACCTAGTGGGGTGGTTCTTTTTGAGCCACATGGTCAGGTGGTAGTGCCACTTTCCATCAGGTATTGGTTCCTTTCATGCAAGGGTTGGCTTCTTAGGTTTTTCAGTTGTTCTTGTGGATTTGACCATCTCATGTAGCAGTTGGATCCTATTTGTTCTTCTTGGATCATTCTTGTAGTTCTTGGACCTTATGTGGTCGGATGTATTATTTGTTATGTATGACTTCATGGAAAGTTATAATTTTGATGTAATATCATTATATACTCTTATGAGACTTAGTGTTTTAAGTGTAATGTAATATTATAAAGACCTCGTAATGTAAATGCAATGTATTATGATGAGAATTAGATGGTAGGATTTATATCTTTAATTAGAAACATTGATGTAATGTAAATGAATGTATTATCATGAATGTAGCATAGAAATGTTAATGTTATCTCATGCAAAAGTATGAATCAATCATTGTTTACTTTAATTAAGTTCCTAATGGTTAAATATATCCTAAGTAGATTAATTGACCTTAAGTAATGATTAGTTAAATTAAGTAATCCACTTTGGGAAACCCTTTAGGAGTTTAAGTTAAGTCTTCTGTTTGTGCAATTTAAATACAATGTTTATCTTAATGCATCTTTTAGTTTAGTAATGTTTAAAAAAATTTTATTTCCACTCGTTTTCAAATGTTTTAGTTTAATCCTTTGGGGTTTCTTGGCGGGGCATTACACTATATTCCTAGTAGGCCTAAACTTGACCTTATTGGTGTGTTAGTTCATCCTAGTTGTTATCTGATTTTGATATTCGAATATGGGTTTTTGAGGTGGCTTAGTTTATGTAATAAATTGGGAACCCTATATAAGAGCATCTAACCTAATAAATTTTCATCCATCCACAATCCTAATCACTTCCTAGAGAATGCATTATGGGTGAATTTCCTTAGATATGAGCATTATAAAGCAGTAATTTATTATTAACAATATGTGTTGTCATTGATGTTAACTTGAGGTCATTGGTGAAGTTGAAGAAGTTGATAAATGTTGTGTGATTTGACATTTGATAGAGATGGCTTTACTCAATTTTTCACATGATCAACATGATTCAAGATAGTGTGAAAGACCACTAGCTTTTTGGATGTATGGTATGTATATGGTTACACATTGTTACATATTATTCATACTTCAAGTGAGGAATGCAATTATCTTGATTGTTTTCTCAATGTTTCAAGGATTTAGATGAAGGTTTTCTATGAAAATTTGTATATTTTGGTCCACATCCTACCACATTAGATGATCTGGTTATGTAGTTTTGGTGTTAATTTAAGTAGTGCGTAAGGAGTCTACTTTCCATATTTACAATCATATCCGCTTTCATATAAAGATTTTTAAGTGTCCATTCTTTGGATTACAGTTTAAGCGGAAAGGGGTGAAGAGGTGGGAAGTGAATGTAGCTGGTTTTGCATCCATTCTTTTATGATAGATCAGAGGCACCTCGGTCGAAGTATTCCCAACTGTATAGTTGAGTCCACCCATGGAAAGAACACACCCAAGGGTGACTAAGAAGGCTTTGGGGCAAGGAGTTAGCTACTTATTTGTTTGTTCATTGATAGAAAAGAATTGTTCCGCACCCCACTACCCCCACAAGGGGGGCAAAGGAGCAGCTCAAACCGATCAATTATGACCAACTATGCCCCTATCCACTTGGGGGTTAAAGCCTTCTTCAGAAGGAGGAGAAATAGTTTAATGCATCTCAGTTTTGCAATGGGTGGGAAATAAGGTTCACTAGAAAACTAGGAAACTTAACCTATTTCTTCTTTAAAAATATTGATAGGGAGAAGGATCCACTTGGCCTAAGATGTTATAAGGCATATGATGAATTCAACAGTTCCTCATGGGGGTGGTTTAAAATGATTGTGAAAATTAGGGAGACGTTGGAAATATTCGATGAGGAGATGACCTTTTGTGTCAGTAGGGTCGTAATAGGTTGAGAACTCAATTTTGAAAGAGAATACAACAAACTAGATTGGAACCAAACTAAAGTCCAAAATTGAGGAAAAAGTGTTGGCTAGGGTGCATAGATCTACCAAGTCCTAGGATTGGGTCGTTGTGCTCGACTCACTCTTGGATATTTTTTTATTAATGAATTGCAAACTATAGATCTCCACTTGATTAGCCTATACTTGTTTCCATATGTGTGCTTCGTGTTCCTACATAATATAAAAGAAAAAAATATTTCCCACTCAACCTTTCCAAGCGTGCTGTGAATTTTATTTGTGGCCAAACATCAAGGAGCGGGGTGCCCTGAGTGACTTACTCCCAGGAGTGGCACACCCTGTGCGCCTTTCTGCCCCCAACGTGGCCTCAAATTGGGACGTCAGGTCCAAAATGAAAAGGAGAAGTTGGAATGACATATGGAATTGAGTTGTGATGAACGAGAATAGAGATACGAGGTCATACATGATGAAATAGAGCCTAACTAAGAAAAAAATTGCATAAGGATATAATTTACAATGCTACATTTAGCCTCCACTTTAATAGGAGTATGAGCCCTACACACACACTCATAGTAAAGTAGAAAAGAGAGAGAGATAAAGAAAGAAAGAGACATTGATAAATCTTGCAAAGAGATAAGACATCACTAAGTTCAAGGGAACAAGACCCCAAAACAAGGGTCTTAACTCATACAACCAAATGCAATGACACACAAAAATAAGAAACAAAGGAAAACAACAAAAAAAGACACACAAAAGGGGTTAGTACTAAAAACAAAGGCTCCAAGTCAACTAGTCAAAGAGACATCGATAATAAAAATGCCTCAACAACTAATATCACCCTCAAAATGCTATTGCAAGAGCATAAGTGATCAAATGGAAAGAGAAAGAGCACACATCAAAGACAAGACAAAAATCTATGGTCCAATCATATAGAAAAGGGTATGTCATGGGATCATAGATGAGAGAGAGAAAGAGATCATGGATTACACAGGATAGAAAGCTACATTATGTTAGGTGATCCAAAAAAGAGGAGAAAGAGTAGAAAATAGTCTAACAAGATATGCTATGATAGTTCCACTCATCCCAAGAGAGCTTAGTGCAAATAGAGAGTTGAATAGTCTAGCAAGATATGTTATGCTAGTCAACCCATCTAAAAAATGTATCAGTGCAAAGGAAAGTTCAAATAGTCTAGCAAGTTGTGTTATGCTAGTCAACATATCCCAAGGATAACCAAGGAAACAAATCTGCAAGAAAATCTGCCACTTGAATTGAAAAAGGATAACCAAGCAAGGCATTGTACAATGAAATCCATAATAAACAGTGCACAAGGATAACCAAGGATAGCATTGTCTCAAGGAAAGTTGCCACTTGAATTTAAAAAGGATAACCAAGAAAGGAATTATGTAAGGAAATCAACAATAAATGATGCAAAAGGATAACCAATGAAAGCATTGTCTCCAAGGAAATCCATCTACTGAATTGAAAAAGGATAACCAAGCAAGGCATTATGCATGGAAATCTACAATAAACGGTACAAAAGGATAACCAAGGAAATCATTATCTCCAAGGAAATTTGTGATACAATACACAAGGAGGCCGCATATATGCCCCCCTCAAGATGATAACATAGAGTTATAGTGACATCTTAAGGAAAAGAAGAACTAGGACACCCACCTTCAATCACCAAGGAGATATCCCTGAACAACAATGTACATGCCACCCTAGCCAAAAAAGCATAAATCTTATGATCCAAGGAAGAGATAACTATGAGATATCTTGCAACAAGTGTAAAGGGGATCCTTTTGAGGAGGAGGAGGAAGATATCTTCGCTTAAAGATAGCTAGCTCCAAGAAAGGAAGGAGAATGAGAATTCACACCTCCCCCCTATTGCTACATAAAGGGATTCTTGATAAAGGATAACAAAATTTTGACCCAAAGAGAGGGATTTGTTTAAAAAATACATGCATCACCAATCAAGGAAGAGGCTGTACCCAAGGATACACACCTCTTGCATAAGAGAGAATCCTCGAGCAAACAAAAAATTTCACACAAGAAATGATATCGTATCATAATAAAATACTACTCAACCAAGGAAAGGTTGATCCTTAGAAATGACAAGAGATAGAATATAGAATCATTTCCCCCAAGCATAGGACAAAGAGAAGGATTACACACCTTCTAAGGAGAGATTATGCATAAAGGATGTAACATTTCAAGCAATGAATACGTCCTAACTAAGGAACACACATGTACTCATGTGAAGGATAACTCAATGTGAGGAAGGAAATCAAGTTATGAAAGATGCAACTTAATAAAGAAAAAGTGATTCCATAAATAATAGAAAAGAAAAAAATCCATTATTTATGATAATTTTTTTTTAAATCCCAATTTTACACATTTCAATCATTTCATCATAACTTTATCTTGATAACGTTGAATTTTGCACCATTGTTGCATTGAAATCATGATTATGTTCTCATTCATGCCAAGTTCTCTTTGAGATGGTGATGTTTAGTTAAATAAACATAACTGAGAAACTTTTCATCACCTATTTTCACAGTTTTATGTGGTATACATGATACCCTATTCCTACCCAACATAAGAAGTAAGCAAAAACAAGGGGCATATATCTACCCTTGAATTTCATCACTGTTAAGTAAAAATTTTAGGTAATTTTAGATTTTTCTAACAAAGTGGTTTTGCAATATGCAATTCCTAACATTTTATTATAGGTTTTGTAACTTTAGGCTACATTCATCATTCTTATCAGCATCCTTTTTAATGATTATTTAATTTTATGTACTTTATCTTGCATTTTCATGTAGTGTCATATGACAGCTAAATGATCACTAAATATATTTCATAAATTATACTCCTTAATTGTGAGCCAAATTTCACACTCTCCTTAATTTATTTATTTTCCTTTACCCTAGATAGCTTTAAGACCATTTATAGCATTGCATTTACCCCCAAACTTAAGGAGATATTTCCTATCCCATTTTAAAATTTAATTATCTTATTTTATATTTAATCATCATCAAAAACTAAAATTACTTGAGCAGATTCTTGTGAGCCCAATTTTACACATTTCATAAATTTTAATCCTTAATTGTGAGCCCAATTTCACATTCTCCTTGTAAATTTATTTATTTATTTAGATAGCTTCAACACCATTTCTAGCCTTGCATTTACCCCCAAACTTAAAGAGATATTTCCTATCCCATTTTAAAATTTAATTATCTTATTTTGTATTTAATAATCATCAAAAAATAATATCGTAGGCCTAGATTCTTGCATCACCCTTTTAGAAGGCTCATTTTGGTGGAACTAGGGTGCCTCCCAACTACATCCAACTAAAATCTTTTGAAATTTCAAACATTTTTAATGCAGCCTTGAAATTACAAAAAACTGATATTGATTTAGGTTTGTCACCATTTTATGTTAGCTTTTTATCAAAAATAAAACTTGTAGCTCACATAAAAGTTACTATCTTTCCTTAATTTGATATATACTCTTTATGATAGTGAAGCTCTACCAAATCGACCACACAAGACTCATATTTTGTAACATCAAATTTTCAACATTTTTCATTCATTATTATTGAAAAGATGATTGAAGCTTAATGAAATGTTGGTGGATGATAATGAATTATTAACTAATGATTGGTTTGTACCTCTTCTCAAGGGGTTGGTACGATTCTATGTTGTTCTCACATTTTTAATCTTTAATCTTCAAATATGATATTAATCACTTATTTGTTGTTATTTATATATGTATGCAGTCTCGAGTTGTTTTTTATACCACCATTATATTGATTCATGTCTTAGGCTCACTATAACACACTTGAGTAGGGTTTCCTTTTATGTTTAGGCATTCTATTTCTTACCACACACACTTTTGTTTTAGATCCAACATTAGTATTTGTGGAGGTAGAAATACCAAAATGATGACTTGACTAAGGCAAACAACTATATAGCCACAACCATTTTCCTCTTGTTTGTGCTTGTGTGGGTGTTGGTCTATAATTTTATGACAATATACAAGTACATGAAGATAAATTTTATAAAGACAAAGATTACCACAACAAATTGGGAGAAAAGACCTAGATAGGGTCACCATGTGCCCTTGTCCTACATATTTAAACAAGAATTTTGAGGAATAGGAATTTAAAGCCTATTAATCCTAAATCTAAATATTTCTTACAATCAAACACCCTCTAGACTAAGGCACCCAAAAACCATTTTTGATACTTTCAGGCCCTTCTTTTAGTCATAGGTTCACCTGTGTATCTTTGTTCCTTTATTGTATTATTCATTAATTTTTTGTGTTTGTAATTTTATTTCAATAATTTATGTTGTCATTTATGCATGCTTCTAGACATAATTATTTCATATTTAAATCAATCAATCCATCTTCAATGCAACAAATAAATTTAACCTAGGTTTTTTGACTCTCTTTGATTAGAGTTAGTGAAACATAACAGCCTTGGTCTATTCATATTTTGATGTTTTATGGAGAAGAGGTTGGTTCTTGTTAAATTATTATTAGACTAATCCATTTCTTTTCTATATAAAACAAAAAATATTCTCATACTCACTGTAAATAAGAGAGAAAAAGACAAGGTAGTTGAGAGAAAGATAAAGTAGGGATATGATGACACAAAGTTGAGGGATGCACAAGCCTCCAAGGTTATGATCCTATCAATCCAGATAAAAGAATTCAAAGTATGATACACATGGACAAATAAAACAATGTTAGTGGTAAAGAAAATAAAAGGTTCCAACTCAACTAGGTGAAGAAACCTCGATGCAAAGGTTGTCTCAACCACTAATATCATTCTTAGAATGTTATTGAAAAAGTGCAAGTGGACTTCTAGAAAGAGTCAAGATCATAAAACATCAAGAAGAGAAGAGGATCTATGGCCCATTAACAATAAATTTGTGTTATACTAGGGGTCCATAGAGATTCAAAAATTTTCAATAACCAACAAGTTGTGTTAGGTTGGGTGATTCATGTATTGTAATAAATGATCACACTAGTAAGCCACACTATACTAGGTGATCAAGACCTTACCTAGGAGGTATAAAAAAAGTGATCAAACTAGAAGACTTTTGGTTTCTTTGATTATGTTTATGAAATTTATTATAATTTGGACAAGGAAGAGTAAGAAAGTTTGTATTGAGAAGTAGGGAGTAATTTTTTCTCTTGTGAAGAAATATTGGATCACTAATAAGAGTAAGATAAATAGGATTTAGACAATGGAGGTGGGGATGTATACAAAGAAGGATGTTGGAATCCTATGTTGGGATCTGAGAACATTAAGGGGGGGCTAAATCAGTGTTATGCCGGAATGAATAGTTTTTAACTTTCTAAACTATGCATGTATGTATCGGTAAACAAATAAGCATATAACAAGAAGAAAATAAACCATCCACATAAATGAACACCATAACACACAAACTTTATATGTGGAAAACCTCAATGAGGAAAAACCATAGTGGGATTTGTGACCCACAATATCAGTTCACTAGCCATATGAAAAGATATTACATAAAATAGGGGCCTGCACTTGTAGGAAGGCACACTGCCTAGAGCATACTGCTCATCACTAAAGAGCCTCACTGACTATAAGCTTTCTGCCAAAGTAAATTACTGAAAATGAACTCAAGATGCATCTGCTATGCCAGATAGAGTTCCAGTTCTGGTTCTGCTATATTCTCCTATATCCACACATATCATTGTCTTGCTTACTTACAAAAATAACCTAGCAGACTACCCTATATACCTATTACATGATATGCCTTATGTCGACTTACAATGCATTTACAAAAGATATTCAATGTTGGCCTCGATAATAATTACAAAATGATTTACTAAATAAATCTTCCTTGATGTTAGTTTCCTTGAATTATTGATGTCGGTGCCAGTGCTGGCGTAGACCCGAATGCTTCCAATGCTAGTATCTGCTAGTATACGCCTCCTAGTGTTGGTTTGTGACTTCCATAAGATCTTGCTACCATTAATGACAACAAAATGAATCCAATGAATGTTAATTGCCAACATCCTAAACCCTCTTTAGAAAAGTGTGATGTAGGTTTCACAAGAGCCTCAATTCTTTGTTCCATATAACATAAACCATTTACATTGCATCCAAGTTTAGAAATAATTTTAAAAATATCCCCATAATGTTTCTCCAAACCATATGAAAATATCTTTAGAAGGATAAGAATCAATAATTTCTCAATAATGCAAATCCCTCTTGGGTGTTGATATGTTAGGATGAGAAGGTTCAACCTTAGATTCCATTGTCCCATCTGGGGTAAAATATAAAGAAACCTTATCATCATCAAGACATGTGTGAGAAGAGGAATTAAAAGTTGTAATATATTTAGAGTTAGCTTGCACAAATGAATCACAACACTCCTTTGAGGATCCAAATGTAAATTGTGAGATTTTGTATTCTCCAATAAAAGAGGGTGTAAAGTATAATGAACCCCAATTATCACATAAGAAATAATTATCAATACAAGATAGTGTGTCTACTTTAGTTATATATGGAATCATAGCATTAAGGTAAGATGTAGATTCTACTTCTATTTGGACACCAATTTATGAATTTTTATCAACTTTCATTGTGTATATTGTTTTGCAATGTATGAATGTTGTTGTGTAATAAAGAGTAGATGAAGCTACTTGCATATAATGAATCCACAATATACCAAGAGGTTTATATTTATGAGACTACCATGCATGACATTTATAGGAGTGATAAAGTCATAGGTCCTACTATAATAGGTAATGTGGTTGTATCTAATTACTATCTACCAACATTGTCAAAGCCAAAAATATAGAGAAAATTTTGTTAAATAAGAGAGGCATCCATATTGATTTGATGTAATAGGTTCATGCTACAAACATTAAGAATTGATCCATTATCAATTAGGGCATTCTTAATTCCATGTTTATTAATGAAAATTATAATCATGAGGGGATTGTATTTATTCTAAACTTCCAAAGGAAACAATTCATGTGGCACGAACAAAATTTTCAAATTTTTCATATGCATACAGTTAAACAAGGTTACTACCTCATTTGGTCTCATAGAACATGGAACAATTATCTTTTGCAAGGCTTCTTGGAGCATCCATTGGTATGTAGGTGAAGATTGAATCAATTCCCAAAGGGAGATCTTATTTTTAGTAGCACAAAGATTCTCAACAAGATCATACTCCTTACCAACATGTTTTAAAAAACAAGGGGGTGAAGGAAGAAAAGGTTGAGAATGTTGAATAATATTTGGATCTTGTTCATTTTCAAAAATGTTATATGTGTGGAAAAATCTATTATAATGAAGTTATTGTTACACTTATTGATTAATTCTACTACTTTGAGTGAGTTGTTTTACATAGTTTAATATTATCTAGGTGTCTAGGTGAGACTTTTATACATTGGACAACAATCACTGGTTTAGTTTGTGGTGGGAGATTTTGGATTCCTCTAATAATAACAATAGGTTTTTTTTGAGGTTGTTTTACATTGGGACAAAGATAAACAAAAATTGGATGTTTCACATGTATATAACTTGAAACATGAATTGTATAAACTAGACTTTGATTAGGCTCTTTACTAACTAAGGATTCATCTCTGTAAGGGAGAACATTGATAAAAGTGACAATGATGTCATCCTCTTGCACCAAAATATCCTCATGTGGGGGAAAAATTTTAGGAGAGGGACACACATAATTCATCAATGCTTCATCTCTAGAAGAGGCATCATTTAAGTGAATAGAAGATAAAGTGACATTAGGGAAGGTGTTAATGGTATCATCATTTGCACTATAATACTCTCATGGGTAGTACCAATTTTAAAAGAGGGACACTTATGATTCATTAATGTGTTATCTCTTGAAGGGAGAGTATTGAGAAAAGTTCACATGTTATAATCTTATTGCTTGAAAATATCATTTTGGGTGGGAGGAATTTCAAGGGAGGGATAGAGTGGTATAATAATAGCTAAGAAACTATCATAGACATGCAATGTCTTCATTGTAGAACTATTTAGGAAAATACAATGAACTATTTGAGATAGAAAAATTTTCTTTCTAAAATATATCATATGCAATTAATCATTATGAAATACAAATGGTGTGATTACTTATAAAGCAATATGATATAGCAATATGCAATGTTGTGGTTAATTAACCAATTGACTAAGAAATTTGATATAAAAATATTGTGATTATTTTATCAATGCTAATACATATTAAAATTTTAGAAATGACTGTATCTAAATTAGAAATATATGCAAGTAAATTAGATTTATGCTTTAAACTCAAAAGAGATGCAACTGTAAGACAATTCAATCACCAAAATGAAATATAGGAAAATTGATCCTAGAATAACACATCAATTAACCTAGGATCAATTCAACGCATCCATTAACCTAGGATCCATTCCTTTTCCCAAATAACATTACAAAGGGATTAATGGGCTTGACTAGCATTAGAATTAAGAGCCAATGTATTCTAGATTTAGCCTCTTGTTTTTGGTTGTAATGTGATTGGAATTGATTATGTGTGTGTGTAATGAAGTAAGCCAAAGAAGACTAAATTTAATAAGATTCATAGAACACAAAAAGTACAAAATAGAAATGCATTAGAGAGGTATAGATATGAAAATAATACATAGAGAATAATCTAGATCTATAAATTGCAGCTAAAAGTATTGTACTGATGTATTGGGCACCCTAGTATGAGGTTCTTGTGACAAAAGTAAATGAAAATAAATTTGGTCAAGAGGTCTTATAGCTATGTCTCCCAAAGATTCATCCAAAAAGCATAAGATGTGTTTGTTAAGCACCCTAGTCCTACTATTTTCACCTTTTCAAAATTTTGTAATGTTTGTCATTGCCTTCTTTGCTTATTTGCAACTTGATCATTATTAGACCTAAATCTACCCACATGGAAAATGAGAAAGAATGGTTATGGTGTATAGAGGCTTTCTTAAGTCAAACCTCATGTTGGCATTCCCACTTTCACAACAATGACGATTGATAGAAAATAGTGTGTTTCATAGGGTGGATAGAGGTAATGAAATGATAAAAAGATTAAAATGAAATAATTACACCTTAGGTATGAAACCCTCTCATGGAGTTTCACATAAAGGTGGTGATGAAAATTTGTTTAGGCAAGTACTATAAATGTTAATTCAATAACATGTTAAACATAAATGACAACCATGTAACTAATATAGAGTGTTGTAGTTTGCTACTCAAAATGCTAATAGATTAGAATTAGAGTTCTTGAATTCTATTGGAATTAATGAGACCTTTTGAATGATATAAGATGCAATTTATATAGGGTTCACAGGGTATTTTTGATTAAAAGACAACATAAATAGCCAAGTACAAAAATCAAGGCTAGATTTCAAATTGTGAAGATCAACATTCACAATGGTAACAATTTTGGGAGATTTCAGTAGGACTATGGAGCTTGGTGCTTTGGCCCCACTAAAATAGGCTCTCCAAAAGGGAAAAACGAGTGTATGAGTTTGTGATATAAGATCTTGTCCTCATTTTGACATTTGACAAAATTAAGTTATAGGGTTAACAATTCAGATTTAATGTAGAATAGGGTCCAAAAAGGCTTAAAATGATCTAGGACAAAGAACACTAAAGTAGGTATTGAGTAGAGTGTAAAATTGTAAAGGGATGTACAATTTATGACACTATAGGTAGAATATTGACCAATTTAAAAGAAGCATGGCAAGCTTGATTTCAAAATTATGAATTGTGTTCTTGGTGAGAAATCAAAGTTCTAATGAGAGTTGGTATCCATTTAGCTTCTCCGTCTTTTAACTCTTCCAATAATAACCCATATTATTAAATTACACAATGAGAGTGTCATCCTCTAGGCTTGGTTAAAATTAATATTGACGGTACTTTAATAAATAGGCAATCTTCAAAAAAATTTGTATGAAAGTTGTTTGTTTTGATCATGTTAGAATATTTAATCTTTACTTAGCTTAGGTTTATTTGTATTTAGTTTAGGATATTCCTTTGGAATTCCTACATGTAATTTGTCCTCTAGTACATGTGTGAGGACAAGTCATTTCTTTTATTTTCCTTTATTAAGGAATATTATATTTCCTCCATAAGAGGAAATGGACACATGGCACACACATTTTATGAATGGTGGCATTCATAGATTTGGGAGTTACTTTGTAACTCCTCTCCTCATCTCTATTTAAGAGATGTCTCCTCTCTCATTTCTTCTTAATGACAATATTGTAAAGAGCTTCTTTCTCTCTCTCTCTCTCTCTCTCTCATTTTAGGCATTGCCTCATTCATAATATCACAAGGGGTTTTTCTTTGTTTTTCCCCTTTCAAAATTTCTTGTGCCTCCTTCTTCATATTTGGGTGATTTCTCCAAGGTTTTTGCATTTCTCTTGGTAACATTTACTTCATCAATAAACTTTCTTGGATTTTATTTTTCTTTCCTTGCTCTTGTATTTCCTTTCATGGTATCAGAGCAGGTTTCTAATCCTTGTTTTAAGTTGACATTGATGAAGGTTCCCATTTTGTGGAGTTCACCTTGTTGGAGGCATTCTTGAGAGGAGAAGAAGTTCTTTTTCTAATATTTTCTATTGTGCAGGTTTTGGTTTCAGATTTTAATTTTTTTTTTCAAACTTGTTAACAAGTTTTCCTGCAGGTTTAATCTTCTATTCTAGTTTTTTTTATTAAAAAAAAGGGGCTTTGGAAGGCTTGCCGCCAAAGTTTCTTCTTTCTGGTTTAAATTTGTGTCTTTGGAAGGCTTGCTGCCAAAGTTTCTGGTTTTTTAGTGTGAATAGTTTGGAAGGTTCACCGCCAAACTCAACCTCCTTAATCTGTTTGGTCAGCTTGCCGCCAAATTTGATTTATTATTACATTACATCTCTGATTTGTTTGTAGGTTTTAACATTTATTGTGTCTACAAGATTTTGTTAAAAAAAAATTCATATTGATCTCTGTATTATAACTATCTTTGTTTTTCATATTATTTTCTCTAGTTTTGTGTATTGCCAGTTTTTTATTCCAGAAGTTTAATATTCTATAATTTCTGCTTGCTCTGTCTAAATCATTCTGAGTTTAACATCTTTTGTATTGTATGGTTTTTTATTCCAGTATTTTGTATTGGAGATTTTTGTTAACAGATGTTTAATATTGTTTTGTATTTCCTTTCATAATAATTCTGTTTGACTTAAAATAAAACTTATTACAATATACAATTTGGAACTATAATTTATGTCTTGCCTGTGTGTCCCCTATCTTCTTTTTTGTTACTCTTATTTGCAAGGATAAGTTAAAGTTTGGTGAGAATTTCTGATTTCTTATTGCCTCACTCTTAGTTGCGAATCATTTTTTTTATCTGTGCTCTCTGTGTACCTCTGCTAGTGTGCATCATTCTCCTCTAACTCATTTTCTTTGGCTCTTATTTTCTATTATAAGTTTTTCTCCTGCCAGCTATTTGCTACGTTTTATATCAGTTGGCATAGTAATCTTTGTAACTATTTTTGGCAAACTGAATTCATCCCCTATCATTTTGCCTATGCTCTTGTTATGATTGCAACAATTTATCTATCCTTACATTTTATTAATATTTAAATATCGTGCAAATATCTTCCAGTTTAAAAGAAGTTTAAAAAGTTCTGAACTTTCATATTATAAGAAAACTTTATAAGGAGCTTAAGATTCTTTTTATACGATTCAAAAGTTTATAAAGTTTACATATGTTTCAAAAGTTATATTTAAGAACTTTATGAAATTTACATTGAAAAGTTTGAAAAACTTTTATATATTAAGTATTTAATAAAGTTTTTTTATATAAAATTGTTTTACTTTATTATTAATAAAAATTTAGTTTGTTTAATCAAAATTTAAAGTTTTTTAAATTTATTTTGTTATTAAGATTTTTAAAATAACGATTCTTAATATATAAAAATTTAATTTAGTTATTTGTTATTTGTTAATTGTTATTCTTGAAATTTGGTTTGATTTTAATCAAAGAGATTATTTTTTCATATTTTAATCAAAAGGGGTATTTTTTCTATTTTTTTTTTTTTGCAACTATGTCTACATTAATTCCAGAAATTAAATTAAATAGTTCTAATTATCATTCATGGAAAACACATATTTCTTTTATTTTTCGTTTCAAGCATCTTTTGAATGTTGCAACTGATAAAACCTTTGAGCCCACTACAACTGCTCCTCAAGCCGACCAAGATAGATGGAAGGCTCAAAATGAGGAAGCACTTGGTTTAATTGGTATTTCAATGGTTCCTGATTTGTATGTTTTAATTGGAAATTGTACAAAAGCGCATGAAGCTTGGGAAATTTTAAAAACAACTTATGATAGCTCAAATGAATCCCGAAAAATTCAACTTCAAGATCAACTTGAAGATCTAAGGTATACAGATTTTAAAACTATGGATGAATTCTTATTAAAGTTTGATTCTGTTAATAGTCAATGAACTGGTTTAGGAGTTACTCTAGCTAATTTACGTTTAATTCATCTTATTCTTAAAAAATGTCTTCCTCGTCAATTTCAACAATTTATTACGAATATTCATGCTCAACTTGCTATTCCTAGCTTAGCTACTCAATTAACTTATGATATTTTTCGTAATTTATTGCATCAAGAGGAAGCTAAATTAATTCAATTTGGTACTCTTAAAAGTAGTGAACATGCTTTTATGTCTAAAAATCAAAATCATAATAATCATTTTAGATCCAATAATAATAATCATAATCATAATAATAATAATAATCATAATAATAATCATAATAATAATCACAAATCTTCTAATTATCAATCTCATTCTAAATCCTATCATAACAATTCTCATAATAATAATCATAATAATACGTACAATAATCAAAGGAATAATTCTCAAACAAGACCCCATTGCATATATTGTGGGAAAGATGGACATATTACTAATAATTGTTTTAAGAAACAAAATGGTAAAAAGCCCATGAATCAAAATAATAAAAATAATCAACATAAACCTCATTATAAGAAAGGTAATAATAATGGTAATTCATCTCGTCATGCATTTACATGTACTTATAATGTTTCTCAACCACTTGAGTGGATTATTGATTCTGGTGCATCTCAACATGTTACTTCTCATAAAGAATGTTTTGAATCTTTGCATCTTGATACTTCTAATATTCCTGTTCAATTAGCTAATAATCATAGTTGTAAAGTTGAAGCTATTGGTGATGTGAATATTCCTAATGGGAAATTACATGATGTTCTTTATGTTCCTGAATTAAAATCAAATTTGATTTCAGTTCCTAAACTTTGTCAAGATTATAAGATTAACTTTTATAGGGGCATATGTTATATCATTGATCCAAACACTAATCATGTTATTGCTACTGTTAAAATGGATAGTGATAACTTATTCAAGTTCTATGAATTTGCTCCTCCAAAGTATTCTTTGCTTACTACTGTTGATTTTACTATATGGCATGAAAGACTTGGCCATCTCAATTTTGATTATATTTCATTGATGCAAAAAACAAATATGGTTGATGGATTGCCTAGTATTATTCCTTCTGAAATTGTTTGCAATGGTTGCATGAGTGGTAAGATGCATAGGGAACCCTTTCCTCATGCTCAATCTTGGAGGGCATATACTAAATTGCATCTAGTTCATAGTGATCTCTTGGGTCCCATGGAGAATCCCTCCATCCAAGGTTCAAGGTATGCACTTACCTTTGTTGATGATTTTTCAAGGAGAACATGGATATATTTCCTTCATAGTAAGGATCAAGTGCTTGATGTGTTTACTGAATTTCATATGTTTGTAGAAAGGCAATCTGGTTCCAAAATTAAGATTCTTCGTACTGACAATGGAAGAGAATATGTCAATAATGCATTTAATGCTTATTTGAAATCATTTGGAATTAAACATGAGCTTACCGTTCCTTATACACCACAACAAAATGGTGTGGCAGAATGGAAGCATAGGACAATTGTTGAAATGGCTAGATGTTTATTGCATGCAAAAAATATGGATTACAAATTTTGGGCTGAAGCTATGGCTTGTGCAACTTATTTAATTAATAGAACACCTACCAAAGCCTTAAAGGATAAAACTCCTGAAGAAGCTTGGTCTGGTAGAAAGCCCAATTTGCAGAATTTAAGAATTTTTGGTTCCATAGCTTATGTTCACAAACCTAAGGATAAAAGAAAAAAATTAGATGCTAAATCTTCTCCTTTTATTTTTGTTGGTTATGATGAAAATACTAAAGGTTATAGAGTTTACAATCCTATTACTAACAAGGTAAAATTTGCAAGAGATGTTTGTATTGTAGAAAAAGACATTCATGATTGTTTTAAAGTAGAGGATGATGAACTTGCTCAAAGCAAAGTTGTGCTTGTGGAGGACCAACCTCCTTCTCTTAACCCTACTCCTAATGCATCTCTTTCTATTCCTTCTAGTGATAGTGATGATGATAATAATAACTCTACTCCTCATGACTCTTCTTCTAGTGATGAATCCATTACTTCTAAGAGAAGACCAAAATGGTTTAAATCTTTAATTCAAGATAGTGATGAATACTTAGCTAGAATGGATAGACTTCAAGCTAGAAGAGTTAATTATTGTAATTATGCTTTAATGACTACTATTATGAATTCTAATGATCCTAAAACATTTGATCAAGCTAAAAATCAACCACATTGGCAAAAAGCAATGAAGGAAGAATATGATACTCTAATTTCTAACCAAACTTGGGATTTAGTTCCCTTGCCTCATGGTAAAAATCTTGTTTCTTGCAAGTGGCTTTATAAAACCAAATTGAATGCTAATAATCAAGTTAGTAAATTTAAAGCTAGATTAGTTGCTAGAGGTTTTTCTCAAATTGAAGGCTTAGATTATACTGAAACTTTTGCTCCTGTTGCTAAAATGCCTACAATTAAACTTGTGCTTGCTTTAGCGTCTAGAATGAATTGGCCTATTTACCAAATGGATGTTAAAAGTGCTTTTCTTAATGGTGATTTACATGAGAAAATTTATATGTCTCAACGTCCTGGTTTTATTAAAGAAGGTAATGCACACTTAGTTTGTAAATTAAAGAAATCAATTTATGGATTAAAGCAATCTCCTAGGGAGTGGTATTCAAAGATTAATACATTCTTTCTTTCGCAAGGCTTTGTTAGAAGTAAAAATGATCCTAACTTGTATATTAAACATAGTGAAGATGATATTATAATTATTATCTTGTATGTAGATGATTTGATTCTTACTTCAAGTTCCAATACTTTGATTTCTGATATTAAGTTTCAACTTAATCAAAAATTTCAAATGACTGATTTAGGTCTTTTACATTATTTCTTAGGAATGCAAATTTGGCAAACCTCTAAAGGAATTTTCTTATCTCAAAGTAAATATGCTCAAGATCTTATAGATAAGTTTAACATGAATGATGCTCACCATGTTTCAATTCCTATTGAATTAGGCACTAAGTTAATGCTTGATATGCAAACTCCTCTTGTTGATCCTACTTTGTATAGACAATTAGCTGGAAGTTTAAATTATTTAACTCTTACTAGGCTAGATATTGCTTATAGTGTTGGTTTGGTTTCAAGTTTCATGTCTAAACCTCAACAAACACACTTTAAAGTTGCTAAAAGAATTTTAAGATATATTAAAGGAACTCTTAATGTAGGTTTGTTTTATGATGCAAATTCTGATTTAAAAGGTTTTACTGATTCCGATCTAGGTGGAGATCCCAACGATGGGAAATCTACTTGTGGTTATTGTTTTTTTGTTGGTTCAGGAGCAATTTCTTGGAATAGTAAAAAGCAACAATCTACCTCTCTTGGATCCACTGAAGCTGAGTACAAAGGATGCACTAATACTTCCAAAGAAGTCTTGTGGCTTAGAAGATTACTTGAAGATTTGGGTCTACCTCAACACGAACCAACTCAATTGTATTGTGACAACCAAAGTGCCATTGCCTTGGCTAAAAATCCAGTTTTCCATGCAAGGACAAAACACATTTCTCTCCAACACCACTTTATTAGAGAACAAATTGAAGACAAGCAAGTTTCACTGCT
Source organism: Cryptomeria japonica (assembly GCF_030272615.1). NCBI lineage: Eukaryota > Viridiplantae > Streptophyta > Pinopsida > Cupressales > Cupressaceae > Cryptomeria > Cryptomeria japonica. The sequence continues at coordinate 197,597,772 of NC_081411.1, forward strand.
CTATTGCAAGCGGGAAGACCAAGTTGTAGATATTTTGACCAAGCCACTTTGTAAAGAAAAGTTCCAATTTCATTGTAAAAATCCTGGATTGCAACCCATTGAAGGGTTTGATGTAAACTCCCCAAGTAAAGCTTAAGGGGGGGTGTTAGAATATTTAATCTTTACTTAGCTTAGGTTTATTTGTATTTAGTTTAGGATATTCCTTTGGAATTCCTACATGTAATTTGTCCTCTAGTACATGTGTGAGGACAAGTCATTTCTTTTATTTTCCTTTATTAAGGAATATTAGATTTCCTCCATAAGAGGATGTGGACACATGGCACACACATTTTATGAATGGTGGCATTCATAGATTTGGGAGTTACTTTGTAACTCCTCTCCTCATCTCTATTTAAGAGATGTCTCCTCTCTCATTTCTTCTTAATGACAATATTGTAAAGAGCTTCTCTCTCTCTCTCTCTCTCATTTTAGGCATTGCCTCATTCATAATATCACAAGGGGTTTTTCTTTGCTTTTCCCCTTTCAAAATTTCTTGTGCCTCCTTCTTAATATTTGGGTGATTGCTCCAAGGTTTTTGCATTTCTCTTGGTAACATTTACTTCATCAATAAACTTTCTTGGATTTTATTTTTCTTTCCTTGCTCTTGTATTTCCTTTCAGATCATAATAACAAAGTTAAGTTTTTGTTTGTAGGTAGTCTAAGTGTTGGTCCTAATAATTTTGTGGAGGCAATAACCATCTGCCAAGCTCTTAGACATGCTAAGAAAATACATTTTATTGATATTATTCTAGAATTTGACTTTAAAATCTTCATTGAACATTTCATAAGGATGTCCTCTTCTCACTTGAATTGGTGGAAATTGAGTTAGCGTAAGAGAGACATAACCATATTCATTCACAATTTCAGTTTTGTTATGGGAGCCATACTAAAAGTAAATGAAATCAAACTTTTATTTTTTTTGATAAATCAAATTCTACTTTGAATGGCATTAAGGTTGATATTGGAAATGGCAATGATTTTCCTATCATGGATATGATCACACACTTTAATGAGTTTGTGGATGTTGATTAAAATGCTTTTAAAGATTCATGATTTTTTTCTATTGTTTTTCTTGCTATTGCGTAGATTCTTTTATGGATTATTCCTATTTATTTTCAATGATTAACTTTTGTATTACCATTTTCAATCGTTTTTCTATTGTTCCATTTTTTTAATGAAGATGACAGACATTAATTTTGATACTGGTAGCATGTATAGAATTTAGGGGAACACATATATGCTTTGTCTATAGTGTTTTAATGTTTCTTTTTCTTGTCGATTGACTATTTCTAATTCACTTAAATTCTCTTGATTTTCCAAAACTGATATGACATTGATCATTTTGAAACAAACATATCTGCTTTATAATCATATGTTTTTCAAATGTATTCGTTATATGTATTCTTTATCTTTATATTAAAAAACAATATATTTTTAATAACATTTTATTTAAAAAATATTAAATAGAAAGTATAAAGTTCATAATTTATTACCATTTTAAACTAATACAAAAATCAAACAATATTTACATGAAAACTTGTTATCTACATTTGGAAGGGGCGGTATCTATATTTCATTTAGTTTTTGTGCATAAGGAGGAGGATAATTATCACTTTTCTTCATGAGGAAGGCCGGTGAGAAACAAGATCCAACATGTCTTTCGTGGGATCTGCTGATTTTTCTAAAGCTTTCAAATTTAAAGGGCATGCATAATCTTAAGAATAGGTAGGCCATTGCTTGTCTTCATAAAGTGGAAAAAGTAAAAGATATGAAGATGCAAAATGATACTAGTCACCGAATATATTTGAAGTGATCATTACGGGCGCCAATGTACTAGCAAAATTATATGTTTCGTATTTTTTTTACATATAATAATTAGTGTACACGTGGTACAAAATTTATATAAAAGTTGTATAAATCAAGTTTAAGTTGATTTCATAAATAACTTTTTAAAAATCAATTATGATCTTTTATTTATTTAAGTTTAGATCTATAATTATGAAACTAAAATTATTTCTATAATTGACAAAAGTCAATTTTGAACTTTCAAAAATTGAGTTCCAATTGCTTATGTTAACCCTCTCTAAGTGACCATAGTGTGCAAAAAATAACATGGGATAATAGCAAGGTAGGGCATAGAGGGTTATATATGTAGTTTTTATGTGCAAAAAATAATTGTTGGCTAAGTGAGAGGTACATATACATGTTTTAACAAGATAAGCTTGATTTTTATGACTTTAATTTAAAAAGTAGAGAAGATTTGAATGCAAATAAGATTTTTGAGAAAAATTTTATGCATTATAAAATGCATGATTACTATGATGGTTACTAGTTCAATGGAAGAATCATGGAGACTAATTATTTGGCAATTGGTATTTATGGCGGAGTTCACTTTTGACAAGTGGTGTGAGGTAGGTGTTGCATATAGCAAGGTGACCATTATGGATGAGTTATTCATTGTTGTAGTGGAAGTTGCTATGTGCAACGTGTCATGGGTTTAGCACATTGTTGTTTATGACACCACATACCTCTTTGACATTGGAGTTGGTTTTGGAAACCATGATCATTTTTCACTCATGTTGAGCTCTATAAATATGTGGCTTCTTAGTGTATTTTGTATGATAGGTTGGATATTTTATAAGAAGCTTTGATGTGCTAAATATTCTCTAGAATTCTTTGCTACTACATTGAATACTAAAGAGCATTGGCTCTAGGCATTATATTGTAACTATTGGTGGTGTGTATAGTACAATTGAGTCTGACTTTTGGAGTATGGGTTTTTCCCCGATAGATTTTTCCCACATATTTTTGGTGCTATGGTTTTATTTATTTAAATTTGATTTTATATGTGTTTATCTAATCTTCTATAGTTTAAGAGTCCGTAAGAAATTTCTGCATACTCTGTCCTATTAGATTTAGCATTTGAAAGTGTTATTCCACACTTAGCTTCCTTTTAGATATAAGACTACTCATAAACCTATGCACTTTAAAGGATTAAAGGCATTAAATTATTGATGGCTATGAATCAATAAATATCATGTTTTTTAAGGTTTATTTCATTAAGTTCTATTACATGATTGTTCACTACGTTGTATGGTTGGATAATCCTTCATTGGGTCCTCTAGCCATGGCTATATCACATTGCTTCTCAACCATTTTTTCTCCTATTATGATGTTTGTATAGGTTCTCAAAGGTTAGATGGAGGAGGAAAGATTCCTTATAATATTGTGCAAGAATTTTTACATGCATGTATATAGGTCTAATGATTTAGATTTTGCAAGGTTTGAAGGGCATTACCAATCTTAATAATAGACAAACTTATAGGTTATGTGTAAAAAAAGAAAAGAAAAGAAAAACATGAACAATCTAATACTAAATGAAGAGTGAGTAGAATAATTTAGCAAATTATGTGGTGCATCTCTTTAAATAGAAATAAATGAGTTACAATAAGATGTTATATAGATCAAGGATAGGAATATGAACTCTAATGACCAAATAGAATTGAACACAATAAACTTGTTTTCCTAGACTATTTTGATATCTAAAATTCAGGATGCAAGATCAAATGCATAAATAGAATATGACTACAAGAACAAGTTCAAAATATGTAACAATTCATTATCCAAACTATTTGACCTTCCATTTGATTGATAATTCTTAATGGTTGGTCTTCTAATCCCACTCTCTAAGAAGATGTCCTATATGGATGCCAAATGTACAAATTTGTTAACTTAATTGCTGAAGGAAATGCAAACAAGCACTAAGTCATATTTTGTGACTTGCAATAGTGCAATTGCTTATATGCTTATATACTTGCATAAAGCATACAAACGCTTAGACATTAATATATATTGTTATTTGATGTACACAAAAGGTTTCCTATTGAATAATTGTCGGTTTTCAATTTCATCCAATAGATATATTCAAGACAATATTATAATCTTGCAAGATCAATTAAAATAAATAAATAAAAATATTTTTTTTAAATAATAAATAATAGATGTAAAATTAAGTTAAAACTTGAGTTGCCAATTTTTTTTTAATTTTTTATCTATACGTACAAGTTCCCTACCCCAACACACATAACTTTCTCCTTTACGACAATATAGTATATTATATACTTTACATAAATTTTTAGTTTTAAACATTTATTTTAAAAGTATGTTAAGGTATATGATCGTAAGGGTTGCATTGGATTCCTTGGATTCCTTACGCACTCACTCTACATAGACCCATGATGGCGATGGTTGCCTTGATTCCCTCCGCACGCCACTCCACACACTTTTCCTTTTATACACAGTGTCTTCCTCGTGATTTCCATATGTAAACACTGGCTGTCATTTTCCACAAAATTTCTATTCCTTTCGATTGCATCTACATTTAATTTACATTCAATGTTCCAAACTGTAGAAATTAAGTATAAAATTATTATTTAATGTTTAATTCTTTAGCCGTTAGAAAATGTGATATTAAATGTTGTGTTTCTCGGACTGGGCATTCACCAGAGAACGAGCATACAACTGGGTTTGAAGAGATTGCAGAGTCTCCACTTACTTCCGCTACTGCTGCACAGGTAAGCCTGTTTTCAAGCTGCTTTGACTGGTATTCTCTCCTTTGTTTTAGAATTTACACCTAAACGTCATAGAGAAAGACTAAGTCAAGCAGCTATCCAACCCTTAAGGATGGATGAATGCATAATGTATTAAGTTAGGGTCTATGAAGATAATTATTTATATGCATTTGGTGCATCCTAGGAACTCTATAGCCATTTATGTGAAGGACTGGCTAATTGGTAACACTGACAGATAGAAACTGTAGCAGGCAAACTCAATATTGGGCAATTTTGCTGTTCAGTTTTTGCAGGGAATTAGTAGACAAATCCAAATGGCCAGCGGTAGCAGCTCTGTAATTGAGGTTGGGTATAATCTCACGATCAGAGAAGAGGATATAGCTGATGTAAGCTCGGCTCTTATCTTTCGCGTGCCAAAGACACGGCGAATCTACAATGACCATTTGTACAGTCCACAACTTGTTTCCATTGGTCCTTTTCATCATGGGAAGGAGGAGTTGAAAGACATGGAGAAATCAAAGTCTGAGGCAGTTCAAAGGATGCAAACGAGGATCCAGAAGAGTATCTATACTGAATACTCATCTATCAAGTCAATTGTTGAAGGTAACATAGCGCACAAGAACAAGGAGATTAGGGAATTCTATGGTGATGATATTCACTATAGTCCCATGGAATTAGCGTGGATTGTCACAATGGATGCATGTTTTCTTTTTGAATTTCTGGTTAATTATGTAGGATCGAGTAGGATTGGTCGTCCCCTTTATCACAAAGAAGTGACTGCATTTTCCTGGACATATGATCCTGTCTTTGATGTTCATTTTGGAAATCCAATGAGGGAGAAACTTATGGATGATATACTTCTAACAGCAATGGAACTCACGCGCATGGGAGTGAAGATCCGCCCAGTGTTGGATCGAGAACTAGAAGTACCAGCAACGGAGCCAGCATTGGAACTCCAATTAAAAACAACAAAGCCATCTTATTCAGCCATTCATTTGATAAGATTTGATGAGAAAAAATCAACGCTTTACTTACCAGAATTGAGGATAATAGCACATTCATATTCAACAATGAGAAGCATTATTGCAATGGAAGTGAACACCCCGGCTGTTTACAGTGAGCCCATAAAATCGAGGTACCATCCAAGACCCATGACTCAGTTTGGCATATTTATGGATGAGTTGATAGACACCGAGGAGGATGTTGATGTGCTGAGGAAGGTAGAGGTGATTAGCAACTTCCTTGAAAGCAACAAACAAGTGGCGGACCTTTTCAACACCCTAACTAAAGGGATTGCTCATGATTGGAGATGCAATGTTATTTATAAGGCTAGGAAGGGATTGTATTTGTACACGAGAAGAAAGTACAAAATTCTATGGAATGAATTCGTAAGTACTTATTTTTCGAAGCCATGGCTGATCGCTGGTAGCATGGGTGCTGTGCTATTACTTCTTATGACAGCGGCACAAGTTTTTTGTTTGTTTTTTTCTTGCAAATCCGAAGACGTAGAGCCCATTAAATGCATTCCATGTTTTAAAAATGATTAAATGGGTTCTCAGGTTTCTTACTTTGCCACCTGGGCTGGGTCGTGCTTCTATTCATGGCCATTTGGTAAAGGATAATTAAGTAGTCTCTGCCCTCGGAGATATTATAGCAACTGATAATGTTTTTCCTGTCATTGACTATGGTAGCTCTTTCTCCTATTAATGTGAATATTAGTTTTTTTAATAATGTATGCATATTTGTTAATGCAATAATAAAAACCAGTTACAGAGTCAATTGGCCAATGCACAAAAAAGTACTCTTTTTAATCTGCTCTCTATTCTACATACTGTATAGCTTAACATATTCAGTGGTCAAACTTGAGTGGCTGAGGTTCAATCTTTAATAGCACATATTTGATCTCTTAAATTCAGATATGATGTGGTAGAAAAGAGATCTTTGCATTATCTAGAATCTTTGATTTTTAGATGCTATGTAAGGATGAAAGCTATTTAAAATTATTTTAGGGAGATTCTTGGGTCGTAACAGTCATGTTCTCCCAACTCAACTCCCTTTAACATATGAACATAATGACCTTTTACTATAGATAAAAGAAATAATACAAGTTGTAGTAAAAATTCTTACTTTACCCTAAAAAGATTCTGAATTTGCTATTTTTGATCTTTACGGATAAATGTTCTAATTTCAAATGAATAAAAGTTGTGCAACTGTGTTTAGAGTCATTTCTCTTCCGGAATCGACATTTGACTATTCTGTTGTTTGCTCATTTTAGTGGCAGCTACGTATGTTTTTCTTTTTATTTTTTATCTGTTTTTTTTCATAGATATTTGTATGGTTTTATATAGGAAAAGCAGTTAATAGTTGATCTTGTTTCAATAATTGTAATAGCATTTGTTAATTTAATGTTTAATATTTTTAATAACATAGCACTATTAGTTGTCATTTTAGACTTATTAGGGTTGATTGTGAGTACTCATAAGTAATTGAATGAAGTGTAATCTTTAGATCTAAAAGACAGCAATTCATGTGATGCTACATCAACACATTAACAAAACATGACTTAGAGTACGGTTACTAGTCTATTTTTTTTCTGGTCATTTTTTGGAAACCTAAACTAAAATCATACTGATATGGTATCATATTTGATGATGTGAACCTGAAACCTTAAATATAAGCAAGAGATTTGTTATATATGCTGCTATAAAACTGTAAAACAATTGTGAGTGATTTGAAACTATCAAGTAAATTTTTGAGAAATTCGAAATTAAACAATTCCACTACTGAATCCTCTTCTCTATATTATGATTATTAATATCTAAAAAAAATATATTTAAACATTTTTTTTTATAAACACGTATTCCATCTCTATATAATGAATGACTTTTTATGGGTTAAACTGATCACGTGTGAGAGTTTTTTTATCAATACATGCTCTGAAAGCAGTGTTTGTGGGACTGTATGGAAATTCAGATTATCATTAGACATTAAAATACACGAGCGCTTGATATTATAATATTATAATAATAATTCTGCAATGAGTTTTCAGTTACATCCTTGTAACTAGTAGGCACAACTTTACAATTTCTGTGGACAGAAACAGATAGCTGGGTATGTCCCCTGGAAGTAGTATTTTCTCATGTTGAATCTGTTTCGTCAATTGCACATTTGTAGTTCTCCACATCCTCCTTAATTGTATATTGTATATTACTCGAGACTCGATTTATTTCCTTGCAGCACACAAACCATTCACAAATGCCCCTTGATCTTTCTTTGGTCAGGTTCTTTCAATGTTATATCAAAGAGTGTTTTGAACAAATATGCATACCATTGATCTGTTTTGAATGGAACAGCATCATGCATAGGTAAACATTGGATATACAGAAGACACAAGGTGTTTATTGTTTCATTAGTCATCATTAATGAACCAAGGGAACCATGCATAAACTATCTTTAAAATGTTGAGCAAGCTTTTACTGTTAATTAACCCTTAAGTATTCATCTCATCCAAAAGTCATTATGCTTCTCTGTTTATTATCTATCACAGTCGCACAGAGAAACCAGAAACTCTAAATGCTTAGATACCCGTCAATACTTTCATGAGCAGCTAAGCATAAGAAAAATTTACAAAAGACGAGAGGAATCATCATAGGCTATTGTCTTAGAGGTTTGTAAATTAATACGATATAAGGTTGCTTAGATCTACAGTTATTTATTTGAAATATAATAATTTTAATATGACAATTTGTAAGAGGATTGATCTGAATTATTTTGTCAATTCAGAGGACAATACTCAAAGCAGAATTTGTGGTATTGTAAACACATAACAAATCATATAAAATTTCATTTCATTGAAAATATTTAAGAATCATACAATTTTTGGCAAACTCTGTGAAAGAGAGTTGTGTGTCTTTGAATTTATCTCATTTGGGCAAACTCTATAAAAGAGAGTTGTATCCCTGGAATGTATCCAATTTCGACAAACTCTGTAAAAGAGAGTTGTATGCCTGACCCTGTACAATTTAGGCAATCTTGTGAAGGAGCATATGCCTATAACTCTGTAACTCTATAACTCTCCAACTCCTTGCAATTGGATTCAAATTGGGCTTATTTAAAAGCTTTCAAAGAAGCTGAACAACCACCACATTTATGTCCTCATCGGAAGTCAAAAAGACAATCCAATATTGAAAGGTTATTACATTTATATGAAGACAAAAATTAATTAAAGATTAAAATATTTAATACTCTCACTTATTTCTCATCAAGGATTTTAATTTTCCAATATTTGATAATATAAATTATGGCTGCGTAAAGTAAGCAATAATTATTTTATAGATTAATTTTCAAAGTACACATTTATCCATTCATTATTTATTCATTGTTTAGATAATTCAATTTTTTTAAATTGTATATCATGACTTGAAATGTTCAATCATTATATACTTTCTTTTATGTATTTAGTTCTTTGTTATTTTTTTTAATGAATCTATACGATTATGTGGTGAATGAAATATCATATAATTCAATAATATTATTTATATCTATATCTTAAACACCACAATTTAATTTTGAACTTTGTATGTGATATACATATTTTCTAAGTATATATTTTTAATGATATTGTTTATTTTAAATACTAACAAAATTATCAATAAAATAATATTTTATTTTGATGAGCCAGCCTTAAACTACACACTAAGCAATATATTAAGTCTAGAGAATATTAGTCAATTCTGCATGTTTAACACTTTTGAGTTTAAAAATATATTCTTAATGTGACCACACACCTTAAGCAAGTCAATTTTGAATGTAACAGTTTTAAACTTAAAAATGTAAATTTGATTTAAGCCGTTCCATTTTGATGTTGTGAAGATTTTTTCTATATCGTAAATAAAACGCGTTGTCTAAACTCCATATTTGTGGATGGATGCTACAATTGTCATCTCCGTGCAACTGCAATATGTTCAATCGAAAGGCATGATTCAGACTAGCTTCGCAGGCACTCTGCATCTAGCTTAATGGCTATGTGCACATAAGCCGGATTGCAGGGTGTTTTCTCTCTGGTTCTATTTATTAGGCCGAATTCTTTACCATTCCGAAAGCCGGAGCTTCCTTAAACAAAAATGTCACAGGCGATGAATTATTCAGCTGAAAATCCCCCTGCTGAAAATTGAAGTGAGAAGATCGAATCGCCTCTGCCGGTGACCATGACTGCTGCGAAGGAAAAACAATCACAAAAATTTGCCAAATTTTCTGACCTTTGATCATCAAGCCTCTAAAATGACAAAAAGTCATCAAATTTTCTGATTAATGGTTTGGGCATTCTTTGAGGGATCCCCACTGCCTCCTGCATATGGCCATTATATGCATAACCTGAAAGCATGGTATTCCAAAGGATAGTATCTCAATCTTGCATTTTGTCAAACACTTTGCGTACCTCCTTTGTTCTGCCACACTTGAATTACATATCCACCAATGCATTGGCCACAAAAACATCATGCTGGAACTTAGTTCTAACAATAAACCCCTGTAATTCTTGACCATAATGTAAGGCTTCCAAGACAGCACACGTTTGCAGAACACTTGGAAATACAAACCGATCTGAACAATACCCGATCATCGCATTTGATAAAACACTGTCAAGACATCCCAAGGCCGAGCGTTTCTGGAATAAGCTCGCATCAATGCAGTCTAAGTCACAACAATCGATTCAGACATGTTTTTAAACACTTGGTAGGCATCTTCCAGACAGATCAACGTTGTCTACATTATGACAAGTTAAACCCAGTTATAATGATGTGGTTATATACTATTTTGGCCTCTGGCAGGGCCTTGTTGTGGATGCAGGCCTATAAGAGAGAGGCGTAAACAGAATCATTCGATTCATGGATAAAATTTTAAACTTCTAGAGCCTCTTTCAACCACCCCTGCTTGCACAATGCTGTCAGCTTTCCCAGACTTTCACCCAAATGGAGCTTCAGTAACGAAAACACATCCAGAACTAACAATGCAGCTCTGTTTTTGCCATGAAAGCCCGACTTTGATGGCAGACAAATCTTTGTAAAAGAGGTGGCTAATTAATAAGATTTAAACAAAACCCAATCATAAAAAGATGTTCCAATTAGAATAGCTTAAATCACACACATTGAGCTTATATTTTTAGGTTAAAAAGTGTTAAATACTCAAAGTTGACTGATATTTTTCAGACTTAATATGCTGCTTAATGTATGTTGTCACACTAAGAACATACTTCCAAACTTAAAAGTGTTAAACACTCAGAGTTGACTAACATCCTCTAGACTTAATTTGTTGCTTAGTATGTGTGATTTAAGAGTGACCGTTACAACCATGAGTGACCACCCCCTGTTTACAAACATGCTTTGTGTTACCAATGTTCTTCAACTTTCAACTTGTCCATCCCTCTTCCAACTGCTAAGTGCCTCGTGTCTACTCAATATTTTTTGCAACAAGTTGAATTTTATATAGTTCAAAGTTTATTTTTATTATAATATTTTGAGAGGTAATTGAGAATCATTCTATATTAACCTTTGGATGTCCTTGGTTGAATCATTTTGTGGAGATCTTTTAATAGATTAGTTTGGTTGAGTTTAATGAGCAGCAATCATGTTTCTTCCTTAAAAGTAGGTTGTAAAATTTATTCTAATATTTTAACTCAATGCTTCTTTTGTTGTAACTAAAAAAAGATATGGTTTCTTTAACTTGTGAACACATAACCTTTTATTAAAATTATATATTTTGAAATACTTTATATAATAATAGTCTCTAAATATTATAATATAATTTATTGCATCAAGTTTTGCTTTTTTTTCTATTTATTTATTAATAATTTTTTTTATCCAAAGTGCATATTATATGTGGCACACTTGTTGATAATATTTGGTAGATTTCTAAACATTTATGCTATTTTTTAGAAATATTATTATTTTTACTATAATCAATATGAAATGGGCATCTTATTATTTGTTTCTTATACATTCTATAGGTTTTGAGGAGAGATGAAATTAATAGTACCCTAATTTAACTATTGATATGTGCAGGATGTTATCTAATGCAAGCAATCAAAATGAAGATTTACAAGGCTTTTCAAGAACTTTTTTTATCAAGTTCATCCTCCTATTTTGGCCCCATTGTTATACAAAGATTGTGTTAGGTTGCACACATACTTCAAAGTTCAATGAGATTAATAGTGGATGATCATATTCTCAAATGTGTCACAGAAGGGTTGCCTACCAACAAACTTATTTTGGATTATAGCGAAGCATTTACTCAACATGTTGAAATGAAAAACCGGGAAAAATTGTTGGAGGACAAGAGTACAGATTATTGAAGTTGATACCATAATTTTTTGTATAGTTTTCATTTGAATTGTGACCATTGTTACAGAAATAACTAGTTAACTAGCAAACATATAATCAATTTTGTAAATCATTTACATAGATTTTAGAAACATTATATATTGCAATTTTTTTTTGTATAACTTATTGTAATAATTCATAGTAGATTGCACCCTCCAATATATTATCCAAATTATATTTTACTATTACTGTAATCCTTAAATCTCTTTTAAATACAAACACTACTTAAATAATATTTTTAGTATTTAATTAATATAATCACTCTTCATCACTATTCATTTAATCTCATTCTTCTCTTAATTATCATTCTTGACTAATCAACCTTTGATAAATAAATCTAAGTCCCTCACTGGTAGCTTAGTATTACATTGTCCACCTGCAGTTTAGTGTCTGTTAAAGAAGGTTGCTATTTCAATGGTTATTCAGTTAGTTCAACTACATCACTACTGTATAAAATTGTACACTGTATCAAACGATATTAATCAAGTATTTTATTCCACAAATTGTATCAGGATGGGTGGACGAGAATGTAGAGACTCCGAAATAGAATGCTCTATAGAATCCTTAGTCTCCGAAGGGAGTAGAAGTGAAGAAGGCCGCAGAACAAGAATGGCAACCCAATAATCAACATATACGTGAGGCCAGTGAAGAGTTAGAATGCAGCGTAAAGAAAAATGTGTGTGGTAAATTGAGTGCTACCACCTTCAATAAAATGAAGGCCAGTCTCTGACTACGTGATTTGTTGAGCATGAGCTCTGTGCCTATGCACTTGTAATGGCATGAGAAGACATTTAACGATAGGAGATGTGATGAAAATATGGAAGAGATGTAAGACATTGCTAGTTAGAATGTGTTATCAAGGACATTGCAAGATGCATTTCGTTGATTTCTTCAACTATTTGAATCGGAAGAATCGACTATTGTTCATTTTTCATGCTGCTTGTTCTATAATAGTTATTTGAGCATATGTGGCTTTTAATAAGCTAATAATTTTCATTCAAATGACGCTATTATTTCTTGAGAGAATGTAGTGTCTTTAAAGGAGGCATCTTATGTGTTTGGCATAGACATGACTAGAAGGTTGTATAGAAGTTTTAATGCAAGGAGAGGTAAGGATTCCAAAATCATTTTGGGAGTTTGATTTGATGGGTTGATTCTTTAGGAATTGTGGATCATTTTACATTTGTTGAGATGCATGATGGTGATTGTATGTGATTTTAGTTTGGAGTAATAAGGTTGATCGTTAATACCCATTTCAATTGGTGATAGATAATTAAATATTAATATTTTTGGTTTTACATGAGAAGCTTTTTCTCAATAATATCTCTTTTATCACAAGATCATAGAATCCACTTCACTTTGCACCTTGAGTACCTACAACCCAACCATCAATCTTGCACAATTTCACAAATTCATTAGTTTGAGTAAGCCATAAAATTAAAATATAATATCAAAATATTAAATTAACAAAATTATGGTAATATAGATAACATTCATTAATAATAATATTAAAAGTTCATAACCATCACACACACACACACACAAAAAAAAAAAAAAAAAAAAAAAGGTTCACTTACCATAGTTAATCATGAAATTCATCCCTAGTCCAAATTACCATAGGGCTAGGTGTCAAGCAAGAAATTAAACAAGTACAAATATTTTAACTTAATTACATTTTCATCTTCCCAAGTGAATCTTTGTTCCCCATATTGGTCCTAAAGGACCTTAACTTTCTAGATTGTTCAGTTGCACAATTGCAAGCTGCGCTTGTCTATGATTGCAAGTGGTTTGAGGTGGATATCTTCAGCCTCTTCTACTTATAGCGCCTTCCAATCACTTACATTCTTGGGATCAACAATATATTTCTTAAGAAAGGATACATGAAATACATTATGAATGTGAGAGAGAGAGACGGTGGAAGAGCTAGTCGGTAAGGCACATGGCTAATCTTTTCTAATATCTCAAAAGGTCCTATGAATTGTGGAGCTAGTTTAGCAATCTAGCCAAACTTTATTGAGCTTTTATGATGTCTGATTTGAAGAGACACCTTATCACTAAGTGCAAACTCCCTCAAAGCCCACTTGGCATCTACTTAACTCTTCTAACAATTTGAAGCTTCCTTCAAGTTTTCCCTTATAATTTTCACTTTATTGTCATATTTTTGGTGTATTTCCAGCCTAATGGTTACATGATTTTCTAAACCATCTCATCCTTTGGGTGTTTAGTATTTCTTGCCATAGAACACTTCAAATGGCATCATTTGAATAAAAGAATGATATGAGTTGTTATACACAAATTCAACCAGAGGCAAATAATCCTCCCACTTAGTGGGTTTATCCATGGAATATATTTGGAGCATATCCTCCACAAATTTATTAATTCTTTCTATTTGATCATCCATTTTTGGGAGGTAAGAAGTGCTAAAATTGAGTTTGGTACCCAAGGTGGTCATAAGAGAGGTCCAAAACCTAGAAGTAAACAACTTATCTCTATTAGAAATAATTACCTCAGGCATCCCATGCAATCTAATGGCTTCCTTAATGAATCTTTTAGCAAAGATTGGGGCATTATCCTTCATATTGCTTAGTATGAAGTGGGCTACTTTTTTTAATTTATCAAACACTACCAAAATACTGTCATGTTGGTGTCGAGTTTTTGACAAACCTATCACAAAGTCCATGGAAATTACTAACTATTTATGCCAATGTTCATGCAGGATGACAATGTTCTTCTTTAACATGCAGGATGACAATGTTCTTCTTTAACATGCTAACATTCAAAACATTTAGCAACATAGTTTTTTATCTCTTTTTTCATTCCTGACCAAAAGTAATGAGTTTTTAATTTTCTATACATTTTAGTTATGCCAGGATGTGCTTGGTAGGGCACATTATGGCATTTTGCAAGAGTTTTCTGTCTTAAATCCTATCATTTTGGTACATAAATTCTATGTAGGTAATGGAGAATACCATTGTTCCCTTGATGGTACTTAACTGGATTAATCCCTTATTCCATTTCCAATCTTATTTGTTGATAGAAAGGATCATGAGATTGCATTTACTTGACCCTTTCTAGCAATTCAAACCTTAACTGGGCAATTGCAACTAATTTAGCCCTTCCACTTAAGGCATATGTTGCTTTTCTCTTAAGATAGGGAATATCTATTTCATAGTTTCTTAGGAATTCCAACCATATTTTTTATCTTGCATTCAAATTAGGTTGTGTGAATAGATATTGAAGTCCCTTATGGTTGATGCTCAACTGGAAGGGTATCCCTTCCAAATAATATTTTCATACCTTCAATGCATGCACAATTGCAGCTAACTCTAAGTCATGGGTGAGGTAATTGAGTTCATGATCCTTCAATTTTGTAGAATAAAAAAAAATCATGTGCCCATTTTGCATTAGTACTCCTCCTATCCCATCCAAATAAGAATCCATCCAAACTACTAATTATTTTTCTGGGTTAAGCACTTGCAGGACATGCGCAGTGGTAAGAGATTCCTCTAGCTTCTAGAAGACGATGGATCATTTATTTGTTCATTCAAACCTCTTACCCTTTCGTTGAAGAGAGGTTATGGGGTTGGCTATCTTGGATAAGTTCTCTATGAATATTTGATAATATCTTGCCAAACCCATAAAGCTTCTTACTTCAACCACATTCTTAGGAATAGGCCAATCTACAATTGCTTGTATTTTGGATAGATCCATTACTATCCATTGAGCTGATATTATATGTCTTAATTAGAACATCTTAGGTTGGAAGAAGGAACACTTGGACAGTTTCCCATATAACTTGTGCTTCCCTACTCTTTGCAATACTATCCTCAAATGCTCCTCGCGTTCTTGCAAATTTTTGGAGTCGATTAGAATATCATCTAGGAATACTAACACAAATCTATGTAGATAACCATTGATAAGATGATTCACGAGCCTCATTAAAATAAAAGGGGAATTTGTTAGGCCAAAAGGCACCACTGAAAAATTCATAATGTCCATACCTAGTCTCGAAGGTTGTTTTAGGAATATCCTCTTCCCTAATTCTAAACTGGTGATATCCCAATCTTAAATCAATTTTAGAGAATATGAATGGTAAAATTTTTATAAAGTATAGTTCCTACACATTATATATAAGATGACATATGTAGAGAAATCATTTTATTCATAGACTTAGAATGGAATATACACAAAATAAATTTACCATAATGTATATAAACGTTTAGGAAAAATTATTTTAAAATAAAAACTTCACACTTTAATACATCTTGATGTAACATTTTAGTATCATTGGTTACAATATGCATATAGAATCTAATACTTTAGAAGATAATCACCATGAATGGGTCTAGAGAAACAATGATGGCAAATTAGTATCTACAAAATTCATTATGAAACTTCAATCTCAAGAATCTAATAAAAGGAGAAACAATAAAAAAAAATTATATTGTAGTTCAAAAACCACACATAATGTGTTACCTAAATCCATAATAAAAATATAATGCTTTAATTGGAAGATGATTCTACATTTAAAAAATAATATATTACTTGCATTTATCATAACTTTATCATAATCCACTCACTAACTCGGGCACTCAATGTATGATTATATGCATCATAAGATGGTTAAAATGTGTAACTCTCTTTTATAGCTCTCTTATGTGTCATAGATTCTATTATATTTCTAATATGAGAGGGTCGGCTTTCAAAGGTCATAAGTTTTGATGTAAGAACTGATTAAGTCCATTTTTTTGATAAAAATTACAGAACTCCAAGAAGTCCACATTTTTCTACAATACATAGCTCAATGATAGCCCATTTTGATTATTTTTTAAGAAAAAATTACCTCTAAACCTTTTGAAAATTCCATTATTGAGTTCTACAACTAAAAAATAAATAAAAAATATTTTTAAACATTAAGATAAAAGGTTGAAACACATTTTTAAATAAGTCAGAAAATAGTATCAAATGCTTTTATAATAATTCACTTAACTTTCAAATAACAAAATTATAGATTTAAAGCTTTTTTTTATCTAACAAAAAATAATAATCAAACTAGTTTGATTTTAGTCTACTATATTTCTTACAAAGTGATTAGAAAATTTTCAAATATAATCTATTTGATAAACTACAATAGAAATATGTGTATTTTTTTAATTTAAGATAAATAAATAAATCAAATGCTTACATTATGTTTCAATTAATTAAATGAAAGGGGAAGCAACACAAGCCTCCTGTGCTTCCCATGTGTCGGCTTGTTCTCCTTTTACCATTCATAGTCTACCATTCCTTCCAAAGGAAGGATGCAGACATTAAAATAAACATGTGATTCCCAAAATCTACAAAAGCCTAGACTTTAAGATACCATTATTTCAACTGTAAAATGATTGAGATATCCAATCGTCAACATTATTAATTGAAACGGCTGCAATCCTTTCTAATTTCTCCCTGATTGCCCACCTTAACACCAATTCGACCCATATTTGTGATTGCATATACGAAGTCTTCATTAAATTTAGTGGCATTCCTTGCATATATTTTGACCTTGTTTCTTGACCGTCTGTCTGTGAATAATACCTCATCAGAAGTGAAAAGGCCCTTACCATTCATGAGATTTTGGTAATAGACATTGTCAAAAATAAGAGGTGTTGTAGGATCCATGCTCATTGTAATGGAGGGATCCACGTTTTTTGGACACATGCCTTGTAGTTGACTCGCATAGGTAGGATCCAGAGTTGGGTCAACTGGGTTGCTGTAAAGTCTGTCTGAAAATTGGTTGCAGTGAGAAAACCCCACCGTGTGTGCCCCTGAAAATAGAAGAAAACATGGTATTAGTAAAACATGTTTATAGCAAATTATATTTATAGAATTCTATATATAGAATATAAACCCATCCTTTATCATGTTTGGCATTTATATTTATAGAATTATATATAGGAATTCTATGTAGGGAATATAAACGATATAGAGCATACTAACTCATTTATAGATTGTGGAAAAATCAAGGATCTGCCTATTGTCTCTGGTCAAATTGATTGACCCTCATACCAGGCCTGATGTTTATACTGAGACAAAACATTTACTTTTTCCTCAACATTTAAAAATGAAAAACGACAGTTTAATGAAGTTAGTAGTATTTGTTCTAGACTAATTAACAAATTCGTGGATTCTGGCTGATATTTTTAGAAATCAAAAGGAGAATTATATAAAGAAGAACAGCTTTCAAGGAAAAGAACGACAAACTGAAAATCATAAGGGATTTGAAATCTGTCTTTGTCGTTGATTGGACTTTACAAGAGCTAGCTGTGATTAAGAAACTTAATTGAGGAGAATGAGGGAGGTAGATAAATTTTTGGTATATAAACTGTGTGTCAGTGTCCTTTCAATTGTTTCATTCATTTGCCACAGGATAACCAACTCCAGGATCCACGATGGTAAGAACCAAAAATTGAATTTGATTACAATTATTAGGAGCTCGTAGAATTTGTTACCAGATAGCAAAATCATATCTATCGGAGATAAGCCCTTGCTTCTGAAGAGAGAGACCAACTGATCGAGATTGAATGAAGCCTTGGGCAGGTTTCCACTGACTCTGGATGCTTGAGATATGAGTCCATCTCTTCTCCCCAACTCCACCCTATAAGCTGGGCCTCCAGCCTGGACATAACACAAGAAAAAAATGTTTAGTTGCTTAAGCAGTCAGCTACTGAAGGCATTAATGAATATATGAAACTGAATCAATTGTTTTAAAGGAAATAGGTTGGATTCTTTAACTATACAGGAATTTATAACCTGAAGCATAGTGCCCTAAGAAATTCTATGGTAGCAGCAATTGAAGAAAATAAAATTCTGTTCATGCATGATCTTAAGAATAATGTCACATCAAATGCTTTTGGTAGCAGCAATTTTAAGTGGAGTGCCTAGGCAAGAAAGGATGCTTGAATCCAGCAGGTAATGTGGGTAAAGCATGCTAATGATAAAGTGTCAAAATGACAATCAAGGCTAGATTAACGCAAAAGCATGTGAGGCCTTAAGAAGATATATGTAGTTACATAAAAACCAGTGAGCAATACCCAATTTTCATCTCAAATACATAATCCTGTTATAGGTGGTCTTTGGCGAGGAAGTTCAGTTGAGTTCAATGTAATATAGTGAAACTTCGTATATTCATATTCATCCAAATCCATCCTCTGAGAAAAACTATGCACCAATTGTCACGTTCCATCTTCGTGACTCTATAAAAACAAATTGTACATGGTTGCATTTGTGTGCTAATAGATAATCTAAGTTATGGCACCAGCTCTCAAAACTCATTAGATTCTACTTTTACATATTTTCGAGGATTACTCACCAGTTGTATAACATCTCTGGTAGCTATTGTTAGGATATCAGCACAAGACACGGTGTTGGGACACACGTTCTCTACAGCTTGCTTTGCTTTGATTACAGTATCAAATCCGTCACCAGCCAGGGACAAGTTGTCTTGAAAGTCTTTCTCCGCCGCATTGTCTGCAGTAGATTGGATCATCACAGAGGCATCACATCCCTGTCACACACAAAAAAGTAATAAACTATTTCACATTACTAAATTCCTCAAATCTATACTGTGGCACAAGATGTTAATACTAGTGGTCGCATTAATCCAGCATTGATGAGCACAAGCAATGATTCCCAATTCACCGATTCAAGTCAACTCTGTTACAAGCTACAAGAATTTAACTCATATCTTACAAAACTAAAATTTGCTCTTCCTGGGACACGTAATTGACTGGTAGAAGAAGAAATGTATATCATCTTTTGCTTACCTCAACGAAGCAGTCATGAAGGAAAAGCCTCAGCGTGCCAGAAACAGTGACAAATGTCTCGCTAAATTTCAGACTAACAGCATTTTTTACAATGGCCTCAACAGTGGGACATGAATTAGCATAAAATTCCGTACTAAGCAGGTTTGATTGAGCTGAGCCTTTTAAAATGCACTCTCCCAACAATACCAACAACCCCAGAATCAATTTTTCTCCCATAGTTAACAGTACATACGTCCTTCAGGACGTGCAAATTGCCTAGAAAGAAACTGTATTACTGTCCACAAAATTTATGGGCTAAAATGGTGATCTCAAACTTCTTTGAGCATAATAATTTGAAACAGCAATCTAAGACAAGTTATCACTAGCAGTACATACTCAGGCAATGCTGAGACTACCCACAATCTCTCCCTTTTTCCAATCTCCTCCCTATATCGATCATGTGCTCTTCACTTGGTTGAATTATATATATGAAGATAGGTTAAATCCATGACCTAGAAGTTCCGCCCGTTTGAAGAAATCCCTGCCCTAGTAGATATATTGAATGGAAAATTATACATAAAGATAGCTTAAACCCAAGATCCAGAGTTTCGGCCCATTTTAAGAAATCCCTGCCCTAGTAGATATATGGCAACTTTATAAAATACAATAGATAACTAGAAGGCTACACAGTCAGTAATCCAAAAATATGTAATTTTTTTGTCCATATAACAATACAAAATGTCTATCTACAACTGTTTCGAATCACAGTTATCGTCTGCGGGTTGTATATCATCCATTGATGTGAATTGAGAAAATGACTTCTTATTATGATACAAATATTCAATAGAAAAAGGACTTCAAAGTATCATGGGTGTGCCTTTTTAAAATAAATAAATAAAATTGAAAAATCGAGTTTGACCAATTAATCATATTTAGCCCAATCAATCTTTCTTTGCAATTATGTGGCAATCAGCTGGAATGACAGCAAAGAGAACATCTAACGTTAAGATTCAATTTCCAATTGTAATTTAATCGTCTGCCCACTAATGCCATTTAATATTTGTCTATTTTGAATGAAGTGGCTACTATGTTTTTTAGATTAAGAAATTGGCAGGGCGCAACTGATATATGTTCTATGTACCGATGTGTATATGTTGTTCTACTTTATAAAGTTTGTCTTCATCAGACTTGAAAACTAATATAATTATTAGGGTGTATACAAGGGAGGCGTGTTAATGCTCCATTCTGTGTGAAAAGTCAGCTCTGATCATGTGGAGTTCGATTAATAATTATTATTATAAATAGAATGTTCGTTAATTTAGGTGAATTAAGAAAATATGTATAATTTATATGTGTTAATTTATTAGGTTTCTGTGTTAATATATTGTTAAATTAGATGTCAACTTTTGAAAAGTAAATATAATGGTAGAGGTACTTAGTTTGTTTATGAAGAATGTATGTCTTGGATGGAAATTATCAATCTTGAATGTTTCTACTTGAAAAATATGGTATCCTTTTAGTCATATGTTTCCAAACATACATTTAATTTGTAGTTTGTTTGAGATAAATTATGTGTGTCTAGGTCAAGTTTGCATTTATGGATTTGTCATTTACATCTAGCTTCAACCTTATAGACCTTATGAAAGATGGATTTTCTCTCTAACATATTCCTAGATGACCTTTGTTTTCTCCTCCTCTTTGATTTTTGATGATTGGTGGTATTTAAAATACCCCAAAAAAGATTGTAATCATATCATAAGGAGACATCTTCTCATAGGTCAATCTTTTGAAATATGTGTAAGTAATTGTAACAAACAAAAAAAAAGGCCCTAAAGTTATGTATATAATTTTGTTGTTTCTTTTAATGTATTAATTTAAAATGTTTAGTATTTATTGTTTGTCCAATACTCTAAGATGAAAGAGGTTTTGTGGATGTTGAGAAATTCTTAGAAAATTGAAATCTCTAACACAATAACAATATTGATGAGATTCAAGGCTTAAACCATTATGATATAGAAATCTATGATTGTATTCAAATCTAGATATTATGTTGTCTTTATAAGAAAAAATGTTAAGATATTTGTCTTCTTTGTCATGTAAAAAAAAGCCACTTTAACATGATCAATAAACCTATCTTAGATAATCCAACAACTTGTATCCACCATTACAAATTATCATAATTATGTTTACCAACATTGATGACATCCAAAAGAGTTGAAGCATGGATCGAAGGTCATCGATAAGGAGAACCCTCGAAGCAACACCCAATGGGCAGATTTTGAAATAATGTGGCCAAATTTTTTTAAAACTCTTGGTCTGATATCAGATCCTAGTCGGGTGGATCAGGTATTTTGCGTGTTGGTCCCCACAGTTATAATGTGGCCTCTTTTCTAAACTCATTCTCTTTGTGGATTTAAGGGCATTGAAACCCTCTATCATTCCCTAATAATATCCCTATCAATAGAGCTCCCATAAATCCAAAAAACAAGTCTCTGTTCTCATTCCAATGTCCCTAGAGTAAGCAATTTAAGGAAAGAAGGGATCCCTCTCACTATTGGATCAAATGGTTGTCAAGAAGCATACATCAGAGGAGAAACAACAGATATCGTCCTCGACACCATCCTTCATAACCATCTTTCATCAAAAATGGGTGCAGAAAAAGGTAGCAAAACCCTATGTCTTTGAAACATCCCCTCTTAACAGAGGTAATAAAAACTCTTCAGCCTCCATTAATGTCACTTTTTCTGAAAATGTTTTGAGTGAGAAAGTTCGAGATCCTAGAGACTTGGTTCTAGTAGGGAAGTTTTGGAGCTCCATCCCAGTCAGAGTAAAATTATTGAGCTGGATAGAAGACCATTGGGTTGGTGTTAAGGAAGCTTTTTATTTAGATAATGGAAATTGTTTCTTGTGGTTAAAATATATTATCTCAAGACTAATACCTACAACTTAAACATTGCACTTGATTAGAGAAATATATTCTATAGTTCATACTAATGTGTTCATATGTATTCAAATATTTGTAGCATAGTGTTTTGTAAGTTTGTTTCAATATATTGTAATTTATTTTGAATGATACAATTTACACAATAAAAGAGCATAAAAGGAAAATATGTTGTCACTAGTTGATGATAACATGTTACATCAAGGTGAAAACTTCTTAAGCTACTTAGAGTGGGATACCTTTAATTTTATTTAATAATAATACAATATTCAATATGATGATAATAAATGAACTCTACCTCATATATATACCATAGCCAAGGCTTGGATTCCACCTAGGTCAACTTAACTACTAATATATGACTGTGCCAATAAATAAATAACTTAATTTATAGTTAGGCAACCATAAGATGACTACCCATAAAACTATGCACAACATTGTTCATGGTTATGATTCAATAAACTGGTTTTTTGGTTCATTTTATTGAGTTTGATTATGTGATTGATCACAAGGTTCTATGGTTCGATAATCATTCATTGGGTCCTCTAGCCATGAATACAACACATTGCTTCTCAACCATTTTGGCTTGTACAATGATGTTTTTCTAGATTCTGGAAAGTTAAAATGGAGGGGAAAACTATTGAACACAATATACCACTGAGAGGGGGGTGAATAAGTGGTTCCCAATAGTCTAAACCTTCTAGACCAAACTCTTAGTACTAGTTAGCAAATCGGACACTAGGAGGATATGTCAGTGAGATAAGGAAAGTGATCAAATGCAAATACACAAGGATACCCAACACATAACACCGGATATACGAGGGAAACCCAATGTGGGAAAAACCTCAGTGAGAAATGTTGCTAGAAACTACTGCTCCAATCTAACCTCACAATAAACACTGATTACAAAGTTTAGGGCACCAACCCAAAGAGCACCAACCCCTGATTTAGGGCACAAACCCAAGGAGCACCAACCCTTGATTTTAGGGCACTAACCCAAGGAGTACCAACCCCTGCGTTGAGCTCCAACTCAGTGATATACAATGGATCAGATTAATACAATAGATGTAGCCTTGTTACAAATGAGTTTTGTAACTCTTGCAATCAAAATACTTCATCGGTTTAACTCTTCTCTATCGGTTCTCCCTTGCTTAGTTCTCTGCTAGTTCTTTGTCCTCTGTTTATACCTTTTTTTCCTTGATTCTGTCTTGCATACCCTTCACCAGTACACTCTATTTTCTCCTTCACCTTCAACAACTTTCTTCCTAAATCTCCCTTGCCAGTTCACCCAATTGTTGTTCTATTTGGTAGCTTGTCAGTTGCTCTAACCTTATCGATAAAACCTCTGATAAACCCTCTTACCGGTTCTCCTCTTCTGTCAGTCAGCTCCAACACTTAGATGCTTTTGATCTTCTCTTTGATCACTCTCTATTCTCTCAGTTACTCTATCTTTTCCAACATCAAGCATCATATTCTTTCATTTTCGGTCTAAATATTTATACTTGGCTTTCCCACCAAGACCAGAGTTCAAATGGTGGCACGCTAGGGATTTTCTCTACCAACTCAATTTGTATCAAATCTGATTAGATCTCATCTCCTCAATTGATAATCTATAGTAGATTAAACATCACCGTCATTTCTTATGACATGTTGTACACACTTTCTATATTTAACAACCTGCAACTTGTTTTTCGGCCTTTCTCTGTCATTCACCATTAATGCCTCAGATGTTTCCTTCGACCAATGAGCACGAAGATTGGATTGTCCTACTTGATTTACATCCCCAAAATGCTTTTGCATCTTGATCCGCCTTGAGCCACACTTCTTTTGTCATTGACTTGTGATTTACGGGTGCCTTATTTAAAGTCGACCTGCTTATCACCTACCACATAGATGGACACTTCACCGACCTCTGGATGCTTGCCACCTAGTATCCACCTGTCATCCTTGTCGGCATACACCTCTTTTCAATCCACTAAGTTGGTTTAGATTCATTCACCGACCAAGACATACTACCGGTGCTTTCTCACCGGTTTACTCACCCTACCTCTACATGTCATGCACATCCTGATAATCATGCCAATCAGTTTATTACACTCCTTTGTTGCCTTATTTAAAGTCGACGTGCTCATCACCTACCACATAGATGGACACTTCACCAACCTCTGGATGCTTGCCACCTGGTATCCACCTGTTATCCTTTTCGGCATCCACCTCTATTCAATCCACTAAGTCGGTTTAGATTCATTCACCGACCAAGACTTACTACCAATTCTTGATCACCAGTTTACTCACCCTACCTCTACATGTCATGCACATCCTGATAATCATGCCAATCAGTTGATTAAACTCTTCTTTGTTGCCTTATTTAAAGTCGACGTGCTCATCACCTACCACATAGATGGAAACTTCACTGAACTCTGGATTCTTGCCACCTGGTATCCACTTGTCATCCTTGTCGGCATCCACCTCTTTTCAATCCACTGAGTTAGTTTAGATTCATTCACCAGCCAAGACATACTACCAGTTCTTGCTCACCGGTTTACTCACCTTGCCTCTACATGTCATGTACATCCTGATAATCATGCCAACCGGTTGATTACACTCTTCTCTGTTGCCTTTTGCTTGCTTACCGGTGGTCATGTTTACTTACCAGTGAAGATCTCCTTTTTGCATCTTGGATATACCTTGTGTACTGGTAACCATCCATACCGGTGGCGTCCTATACTTACCGGTTGACATCAATGACAATAAAGTGCCAACAAAAACATTCCTTATAATATGCTTTGAGACTTTTGGATTTTAATTGTGTTTATCTTTTTGAGTCAATGTTTCAGATTATAGTACATGATCCATCAATAGGATTTTCTCTTCTCTAGCTCACTATCCTACGATGGATCATGGAGTATGATCCAAAACGTTGATTAAAAAAGATAAACATGGTTACAATTCAAAAGCCTTAAAGCATATTAACATAAACTATGGAAACTTAATGTTTCTTATTCCTTATAATGTTGTGTAAGCATTTATACATGCATGTATATAGGTCCAATGATTTAGATTTTGGGAGGCTTGAAGAGCATACCAATCTTCATAATAGACAAACTCATATATTATTTGCAAAAACAAAAAAAAGAACAATCCAATACCTAATTGAAGAGAAAGTAGATTGTTTTTTAGTAAAATATGTGATGTATCTTTGCAAATAGAAATGAATGGGTAACAATAGGTTATTATATGGAGCAAGGCTCGGAATGTGAATACTAATGATGAAAGATATGTGAACACATTAAATTTGCTTTCCTAGACTATTTAGTTTTACAAAATTAGACACGCAAGATCAAATGCATAAATACATTATGGTTATACAACAAGTTCAGAATACAAAATAATTCAAGATTCAAACTGTTTGACCTTCCATTTGATTGAAGTTTTTGATGGTTGATCTTATAATCCCACTCTCTAACCCTGACGTCCTTTCTAGATACCAAATGTACAAGTATTTTACTTAATTGCTAAAGGACATGCAAACAACCATTGAGCCATAATTTGTGGCATTGTTGGTTAACAGATTTATCACCTAACTCTATATTCTCATGCCCACAAAGGTGACAAATGTAACCACCATTGAAGTAGTCAAAACAAACTATCTAATGACTCATTCTTTACTTATTTTACAAATTGGCAACTACTTTCATATAATATTCGATGAATAAAAAATTAACCACAATGATTTTAACCCAAAAGCAAGTAAGGAAAGAGCTTTTAACTAAAAATCTTTGCAAAGGCACACACAAATACAAGACACTAGTTTTAGATTTTCTAGATTTTGAATCAACCAGATTACCACAAAATATCATTCAAGGACAATATTCTTGGAGCAACAAAAAAATTAAACTATTCACCATCTCAAATATAAATTCATCCACTGATAACCATTCAAAATAACAATAGGCATCCACCCACCATAATTCAAAGATTACGTATATCTGAAAACCACCAACAATTTTTCTATATTCAAAATAGTAAAACATAAATATTCTTAAAGAAGTTTATGCTCTTAAGAGTAAAACAAAGTTTGCGCAAAAGATACCCAATGAAACTAAGTCCCACTATTTTTCTTGAAGACAACCATTATTTAAAATAAGTCTTCCAAGCTGCTTCATCTTCTCTACTCATCTTAACTCTATAGCCCATGGATTTCAGCTCTGGATTATCTTCGTCTTTTGCAATCTTTGTCCCCAATCAGAGCCTGTGTTATCCATCTTTTGAAGCTTGGCCAAAACTTTGAAATTTTTGAAACTCCACGGACTTGACAAGCATTTTTTGAAGATAATCTTAAAATTTTTGAAATCCAGTGTGAAATTGGGATGTTGGCCTATTCCTCTAACTCCTTAACTATAGGAAAATAGTTCAAAGGTTTTAATTTTTATCGATTTCCCAACATAGGCATTAGCGCTTCCCGGAGGACAACATGGTTAAGGCGCAGATTTTAACAAGGCTTATGGTTTTCATTTGGAATTAAATTTCTCTCCAAATTGACCCGATTGAAGTCAGGCAATTTAAGGTGCAGTACATGATGTCGGAAATTTGGCCTTTGCCCTAACTTCTGAACCACACCATATGGTTCCAAATTCTGTGAAATCCCTGACTCCCCGACACCATGTGTTGTCCTAATTCTTGGAAATCTCGATATGGTTTGAATACATGTCAAGGATCCCAATACTTCACTCAAAAGCCACGGGGTACACTCAAAATTGTTGTGATATGATTTCTTTCACAATGGAACGTAGTGCTGACATGATAGGCGACTCTCCGATAATATACATCATCGAACAAAATAATGGCTCCCTATACAGTCAAAGGTCCCGATACTTCACTCAAAAATAATGGGAATTCTCAATTGATTTGATCGAAATAGCTTTGACACCAAAGTGGAATTGGTTGTCAGGATATGTAAAAAGACTACCGAAACATCATTTGAATGGCGCAGTTCAACAAACTTCATGTCAGTGTCTCTAAATTTTTAGGGACTCGATACTATCACTGCTTGCATGCAAATTCTATGAGCTTACTTCAGGTGTGGAGAAACAGTAAGATGAAGGAGAGGAGGCTTTGTCTAATCCAGATTTGAACAAAATGGTTGGTGCATCTACTAAGTTTCCCAGTGCCTTGAAAATAAAAAGAAGAGGAATTTTGGCAGATGCAATAGAGCAATAGAAGATGAAAATTGAGGCCCATGTGCATCTGAATCCTTGTCTATTTATGTTCATTATGGAGCCGGTTATGAACATATATCATGAGTACAAGCAAAGACTCAAGGCCCAAGAAGCGGCACGTGCTGGACAGGAGGTAGAGATCATCGTGATAACGAACGGGAGAAGAGTAGGCGGTGGCAGTTTTGTAATTTTACTTGTAATTTTATAATTTAAAATAATTTTACATGGTGTCGGGGAGTCAGGGATTTCACAGAATTTGGAACCATATGGTGTGGTTCAGAAGTTAGGGCAAAGGCCAAATTTCCGACATCATGTACTGCACCTTAAATTGCCTGACTTCAATCGGGTCAATTTGGAGAGAAATTTGATTCCAAATGAAAACCATAAGCCTTGTTAAAATCTGCGCCTTAACCATGTTGTCCTCGGGGAAGCGCTAAGGCCTATGTTGGGAAATCGATAAAAATTAAAACCTTTGAACTATTTTCCTATAGTTAAGGAGTTAGAGGAATAGGCCAACATCCCAATTTCACACTGGATTTCAAAAATTTTAAGATTATCTTCAAAAAATGCTTGTCAAGTCCGCCAGCTATGTGGAGTTTCAAAAATTTCAAAGTTTTGGCCAAGCTTCAAAAGATGGATAACACAGGCTCTGATTGGGGACAAAGATTGCAAAAGACGAAGATAATCCAGAGCTGAAATCCATGGGCTATAGAGTTAAGATGAGTAGAGAAGATGAAGCAGCTTGCAAGAGGGTGAAGGGGAATAGGGCACACCAAAACTTACAAGCCAAAACTAATTAAAACCTATATCACAATAAAAAATTATTTACAAATATATACAGGGATAGAACCCCTCACCTTGGGATAAAACCCCTCACCTTGGAAAGATCCAGACAATTCATGCGAAACCATTCATAGGTTGTGAAAAATATAACTCGCTCTGGAAAAGACCCAAGAATAACATGCAAGTCCACTGGAGACTCAATTTGTGCAAGAAGCCTTTGCACACCAGTATGCAACCAAAAAGCCACTTTTCATCATAAGTTTCAAAATCATAGCTCACTTCTTTTCTGGCTTCATACATGAGCTCTGTGATTAATTTCATCAAAGACATCCAAGACCAAACCTTCCTCTTTTTGATCACAGGATAAACCAATTTTCATACATTCAACTGATGACCGCATCTTTTGAAGATCATATTCCTCTAGCATGGGATCAATTTTGGTAGAGAAGTCCTCTTCTTTTTTTACAAAAATGAAATCATCACTAAAAGTACAATGTTCTTTACTCACACCAACAAAATTCATTATCAAATCATCATATTCTTCAATCTTACTTTTATCATCAACATAAGAAGAAAGAATTTGAACTGGAGCTTCTTGAGTTTGCATGACATCCTTTTCATGAAAAGGGTTCGCGAAATGGGAAGAACACATTACCTCCTTTTCTCCACTTGCTTGATCAAGAAAACTGAAAAATGAATATTCAGGCTGCATTATATAAAAATTTGATTGATTGGTTCCTTCCATATCTATTAGATTTTCAATCTTTCTTTCAACATCCTCAAGTATTCGGTTAGCATCATTAAAAATAAAAATCTCCAATTCTGTGTTATAATCTAAAGATTCTTTTGCAGCCTCATGCAAGATATTATCCTTTTCTTGATCCTTGTCATCAATATTAAAAGCAAAATTTTCTAATTTAGGAGGAAAAGAAGACTCAAGTGCAATGAAATTCATACCTCTGTTTTTTTCACCAAAATTGTAAATAAATGCATCTGCATCAATTTCAATGATATGGCTATCTTTATCCTCTATTCCATACCGAAAATTGTTATTTGAATCTGTCAAGAGCTGGTCAGGAATAAAGACATTTGTATGTTCTCCAGGTAATGGTTCTCTTTCAAGAGAGATGACTGGTTACTCAATCTTTTCCATTTGCATGCATATCAAAGAAGATTTAGGCTTGTTACTTTCATCTTGATGCATATTCCATGGCACACCATCTCCTTCAACCATGGAAGAAAGTTTATGGGAGTGATAGGGATATGAAAAAATACAACACTCATCATGTCCAAGTTCCTCTTTAAGCAACTTCAACCTCTCCAATGTTGCCTGCAACTAATGAGTTTCTTGCTTGAGGTCCTTAAGTAGATAATTTCTATGATGTGTGTTTTTAAGAAGCAATGCAGATTTGTGGTCTTTAGATGGATCTAACTTCCTCCTCTCAGCTACACAGATGCTTTATTTAAAAGCATTCCAAAATAAATGAAGCACGTCATCATCTTCTATCAGTATTTCTTGGAAAGTTGGTATGGGCCACCTTCATTCTGGCTGATTCCTTTTCTTGGCTTGCTCTCAAACCATCTTTCTAAGATCCTTTAATTTAATAGAGTCGCCAACCTTATTTTCTGGATAGACATCATTATATAGAAAGAAAGCACCAATCCTTTCACTTTCCCTAGCAGAGTCGCCAAAAATTTGTTGGTTAACTGATTTATCACCTAACTCTATATTCTCATGTCACAAAGGTGACAAATGTAACCATAGTTGAACCAGTCAAAACAAACTATCTACTGATTGATTCTATACTTATTTTACATGGTGGCAACTACATTAATATAATATTCAATGAATAAAGAATTAACCACAATGCTTTTAATCCAAAAGAAAGTAAGCGAAGAGATTTTAAACAGAAAGCTTTGCCAAGGCACGCACAAATACAAGACACTATTTTTTAGATTTTCCGGATTACCACAAAATATCATTCACAGATAATAATCTTGCAGCAACATAAAATTTAAACCATTCACCATCTCAAATATAAATTCATCCACTGATAACCATTCAAAAGAATAGAAGGCATCCACATACCATAATTCAAATACATACCATAATTCAAATATTACATATATCTGAAGGCCACCAACAATTTTTCTATATTCAAAATAGTAAAATACAAATATGCTTAAAGAAGTTTATGCTCTTAAGAGTAAAACAAAGTTTGCCCAAAAGATCCCCAAATGAAATTGTGTCCCACTATTTTAAACATTAAAGTAACAGTTTCTTGAAGACAACCGTTATTTAAAATAAGTCTTTAGGCATTCTAGCCAATAATTAAGAAAAGTAATAAAACAATAAAATTATAAAACTGCCACTGGCTACTCTGCTCCTAGTTCGTTATCACCGATGATCTCCACCTCTTGTCCAGCATGTGCCACTTCTTGGGCCTTGAGTCTTTGCCTGTACTCATGATACCTTTTCATAGCTTTCTCCATAGTGAACATAAACAGACAAGGATTCAGATGCACATGGGCCTCAATTTTCGTCTTCCATTGCTCTATTGCATCTACCAAAATTCCTCCTCTTGTTTTCAAGGCACTGGGAAACTTAGTAGATGCACCAACTATTTTGTTCAAATTTGGATCAGACAAAGCCTCCTTTTCTTCATCTTCATGTTTCTCCAAGCCTAAAGTAATCTCGCAACATTTACATGCAAGCAGTGATGGTATTGAGTCCCTGAAAAATGTGGAGATGCTAGCATGAAGTTTGTTGACCTCCACCATTCAAATGATGTTTCGGTAGTCTTTGTAAATATTGTGACAACCAATTCCACTTTGGTGCCAAAGCTATTTCAATCAAATCATTTGATAATTCCCATTATTTTTGAGTGAAGCATCAGGACCTTTGACTTTATGGGGATCCATTATTTTGCTCGATGATGTATATTATCGGAGAATCGGCCACCATGTCTGCACTACATTCCATTCTGAAAGAAATATCATCACACCAATTCTAAGTGTATCCCATGGCTTTTGAGTGAAGTATCGGGAGCGTTGATTTGTATTCGAACCATATCGGGCTTTCCAAGAATTAGGAAAGTACGAATATCGCTTGACAACACATGGTGTCAGGGAGTCGGGGATTTCACAAAATTTGGAACCATATGATGTGGTTCAGAAGTTAGGGGCAAGGCCGACTTGCTGACATCATGTACTGCACCTTAAATTGCTTGACTTCAATCAGGTCAATTTGGAGAGACATTTGATTCCAAATGAAAACCATAAGACTTGTTAAAATTTGCGCCTTAACCATGTTGTCCTCTAGGAAGTGCTAAGGCCTATGTCAGAAAATCAATAAAAAATAGAACCTTCAAACTATTTTCCTTTACTTAGGGAGTTCGAGGAATAGGCCGACATCCCGATTTCACACCGGATTCCAAACATCTTAAGATTATCTTCAAAATATGCTTATCAAGTCCGTGAGCTATATGGAGTTTCAAAAAGTTCAAAGTTTTGGCCAAGCTTCAAAAGCTGGGTAACAGGCATGTAGTTTCTTCCATAATTTCATAAAGCATACTGACGATATGCATTAACATATTGCATTAGTGGATTTGCACATGTAATCTTTTCTATTTGATACCTATCAATTTACAATTTTTTCCAACAAATAGATTTGAACCAATGGTCTTCTTGAAAGAGAAAGTTTTAAAAATGATATACAAATATATTTTTTTAAATAATAAATAGTAAATATAAAGTTAATGTAAAACTTCAATTCTAAAATAATGTTTTACACATATATAAGATGCTCATGTATATATTCCTTTAGGATAATCTATAATATATACTTTAAATTAATTTTAAAGTAATATAGTTTAAATAGTATAAACCATGATCATGATGGTTGCATTGGATTCTGTATGGTTAACACTACATAATTTTAATGACCTATGATGGAAATGGGTACCTTGGATTCCCTTCACACACCGCTGCATATACTTTTTTCATATCTTTAGTGTGAGTTCCATTTTGAAACATAGGTTGTCATTTCCTCTAAATGTTCATTGTATCTACATTTAATTTACATTTAGTCATCAAAAGTGCAGGAGATGAAGTATGAAATTATTATTATTTAATTACCAGATAGACTTCTCCTACGAGCTTGTGAGTGTACGATTGGCCAGATACCTATCTCACAACTAAAATTGGCCTCACACCTCTTAGAAAATAGGTCTCTGCATTTGCCAAACCTCTTTCATGTCGGTAAAATTTACTAGAAACAAGCCGAATAAAATATTCTTCAAGTGAATGTGTCTCAATCTTCTTAATGTAATTGATTTATCTTGAATTAGACATCTATCCTCACAATAAATCTAGTATCAAGTGCATTGAATCTGATTTAATGTTAATCATCATTTACCATACAGGCCATCGAAAAAAGGGCAAACTGGTTTGCATACATCACCCTTTAGGGAGAGGGGCCACTAGTTGTGCAGGGTCCAATAGTTGTACACCAACTTGTGCTTATAATATCCAGTCTTGCCATATATTTATACTATATATCGTAAATAAATAATCCACTTGTAAATAGAAAACTTACCAAATGTTGGTCAAAATGGACTAGTACTTGAACACAAGAGAACCTATAAATATTATATAAAAAAGTCCTAAATACATTTATTAACATGTGAAATAAATCATTTTTTGTTTCAAATTTAATATCATAGACATCCATTATAAGTGTGTCATTTATAGCAAAAAATTTAGTGGTGAATATCACCAATTGACAAATATTATGTATCAGCCATTTCAAAATTGGTGAATAAGTTGAACCGAATAGGGTGATTGGATCACCCTGACTATATAATTTTTTGGTCAAATGAATTTCAATTTGCCTTCATTTTTATTAATTATTTGTAATTATTTAAAGATTTCACCAATAGAGTCTATGTTTTCACAACGGTCTATTAAAAGTTTTCTCCTACAATTTTGGAAGTGTACCTTAATTCACTGCCATATTTGCCAATAGCCATCAATAGTTCAATTTGCATGAGGACCCAATTAGCCTGTATTTTTTGGAATAGTGTCTTAATTATCCATAATATTCACCAATACCATTAATTGTTCAATGTTGTGGGAGGATTGATTTCACCAATTCTATTATAAGTCCATCCCAATTGACAGTCCATAATCGCTTAGTAAATTACAACGTATATGTTTTGTCAAGGATCAATTCACCCTACATTTCTATAAGATGTGTTAGAATTAAGTGGAATTCACCAAATATTTGTATACCATTTAAAATTCCTACTGAATTTTCCAAATTTGGATTGGTATAAGATTGTATGAAAGATGAAATTTGTTTTTACACAATTTGGTCAGTTCCAAGCTCTCAATTTGGATCAACAACCTAGTTATAAATAGGAACAACCATTGCTGCATTGTTGACTACTAGTGCTGCTCACTAAGAATCTAAAGGTAAGTGATCATTTATTTGAAGTGTTATAATATTATTCATCTCAATCTATTTGCAACTTTTAGATCATTCTTATTGAGTAGGAAGACCTCAGACATCTAGAT
This sequence comes from Cryptomeria japonica, assembly GCF_030272615.1. Taxonomy (NCBI): domain Eukaryota; kingdom Viridiplantae; phylum Streptophyta; class Pinopsida; order Cupressales; family Cupressaceae; genus Cryptomeria; species Cryptomeria japonica. The sequence continues at coordinate 197,632,059 of NC_081411.1, forward strand.
TCTAGGCCCTAGGGGTGATGAATCTTATAGTTTATTATTGCTTCTTAAACAAGTAGATAGGTTTTTGCAACGTTTATTTCACTGGATATTTCAAACAATAAGAAGGCTAAGACTCTTGAATGTTTTGAATGCCAAGAGAGGTTAGCAAAATGTAGAACCTTAAGTTCATACTTTAGAAATGTTTGTGGTTAAAAAGATGAAGGTACATCATCACAACTACCACATTCACAACTTGCATCGAATATTGAAGAAGACGACGAATGTGATATCTCAGATGACAATGAAGAAGAAGATTTGGTAGATACCCAAGATAGTGGGAATGAGATAATTGACCTAGTTGATAATGTCATAGATGATGATGATGCACCAAAGAGGAAAATAAAACCTAAATAAAAAAATGGGTCGGGAGTGGTATATGGTGAGGCATTTTCAAATTTATTGGGTGTCAAAGTATCCATTCATTAAAGAAACAGAGAATCCAAATAAAGGTGACCCTCCAATAGAATACAAGTGTAAGATTTGTAGTTGGAAATACAAAAAGGAGAAAAGGTTGTAGCTAAAGCTTGACACCACAAAAAAGCATATCGAGAAAGTTTATGAAAAACAAATCATAGATGGAATTAAAAAATTACTGAAAATATGGAAAACAAAGGAGCAATGTTAGCATGTCAAGTGTGCCTTAGAATATGATGCACATTTGAAAAGACAGGCAAAGCTCGTTGAATGTGGAGGTTCTCTTGAAGCTATATTTGTAAAGGCAATGACAGTAGCAGAACTGGAAAAAAATGTTCAATTAGGTGCTATTATTTTTTATATTTTTACAAGAGGGCATCCAATGATAGACTACTCAAAAATTAGTACTTTATTATACTTTTTGGGGGTTCATAACTTTCCTAATAGTCATTGGTCAGTAAACAGTGGATGGGAATGGGAAAGTTGTCTTGTTGAGGTTGAAAAATAAGATATAAAGAAAAAAATAAGAGAGTCAAACTTTATTGCATTGTCTTTGGATGAAGTTATAGCAATAGATAATATGTCTTGGGTATGGATACATGTTTATACTATAAAGAATCATGTCCACCAACCTCATCTACTATGTGTTTTTAAATTGAAGGAGTGTGCGACAACAAAAACTCTATTTCAACTAATTATGAATTCTTTAATTGAATATGAAGGTATGGATGACATGAAAATTGAAAAAAAGTTAGTATGTGTAGGAGTGGATGGAGCTTCAATAATTCAAGGTCATAAGAATGATCTTTGAAAAAAGATACAAACTTCTTGTTCACCCCACATGACTGCCATTCACTACATGGCCTGCAGAATGAATCTATCTTTTAAAATTGTGAGCAAGTATCCTCTAGTAACAAATGTCGAAGATTTAGTCAGAGAGCTCTACTCATACTTATATCGAAGTCCCCAACGGTTTTTGGAATTTCAATTTTTTTAATGGAATAACTAATGGGAACAAGCTTCTTAAGGACATGTTGATACCAGATGGATCTCCTTGCATGGTCCAAAACATTAAAATTATTTATAATATTGATCCTTGATTGGAGTAATTTATGAACATCCCCACATAGTAGACAAAGCTCCTAACTCGCTTCATAGGTTAAGTGATATAGAGACAATCTTAACTTTAGCAAGTCTTCTCCCCATACTAGAGGAAATGAACCTTCTTGTGAAAAATACCAAGAAAGAGCTATGTATAATGAAGAATATGATAAGCTATGTAAAATGACATGCACGACCCTCAATAATCTCTATCAATCAAAAAAAACATTTGTAAATATAAAATTTTCTAGCTAGCAGATAGTGAAAAATTTGAACAATCCTAACAATTTATTTTAGTTTAATGCAAATGGAGAGTTATGTGTTAGTGTATGTGGATTTGAGATACTAATGCACTACCCTGCCATGGTCACAGAACTAGGAAAGCGCTCTAAGAAGAAAGAAGTAAGTGTCACAAGGGCTGATTTTAGCAACATTGTTGAGTCTGTAACTGCTAGTCTGAAGAAAATTGCCTCTTATATTTCCTTAGAAATTAGAAAATGATTCGCTTGTGAAGAGTTATTTTAAGCCATGTCTATTGTGTTTCCTCGATATTGGGAACTCAACAGTCCAAATAATTATCATTAGAGGCTAATTACTTTGATAGGCCATTTTTGCACATCTGTAGAAATTGATGGACAGACTATAAAAGGAATTTTAAATAAAAATATTCTTAGAGAGCAATCAGCTCATTTTGCGATGACTATGAGGCATCATTTGGAACATATCAAAAAAATGGATAACCCCTTGGAAGAGGGATCAATAAAAAAGGTTTGGACAAACCTAGGTTAGAGAGAACTTTTGCTTGATTCAATATTAGAATTTTTCAAACTTGCTCAATTATGTCAAAACATGATATTATGTTCAGTGGAGGATGAGAGAGTTTTTAGTGATTTGGGGTTCTTAAAATCAAAGATAAGGAACAAACTAGATAAGAATTTAGAAAATTGCTTGTAGCTGTATACATCTAGGTATGATGTTCAAAGTTTTCCTTATGAAAGGGCATTGGGAATATGGAAGTCAAATATTGAAAGAAGAGGGCTGGGAAACACTTCAAACCAAAGTGGGACCACTGATAGTGATAGAATGAATGCTGGTGAAATATGTACTGCTAGTTTTGAGATGGATTTAAGTGGAGTTATGTAGAGTGAAGAAAACACAGACAAGAATCATGAAATCTTTCGATTTGATGATCAGGATGATGAGATGAATTGGCAATATAAGAGATTTAGCACTTGTGGTTACTAGGTACTTATTAAACTTTTAATACATAATGTATTTCATCATTCCTATTACAAAATCCTAAATGTGGTTGATGATATTTTATGTTTATGTCAATGTCATTTAATATTGATATGCAATTGTATTTTTCAAATTTCTACGTACAAGTTAATAAATTAACGTACTGCTATTTTTCAGTGTTCAAGAATAAAGTTGCATTAGTAATATTTATTTGATTCAACATTCAAGAATAAAAAGAGAATAGTATTGCATTAGTAATTACATCATGATCATGGAAACTGTTAACAATTTTTCTTTCTAGAACATGGGATTGGGATTGGTAACTTAGAACATGAAATCAATACTATCCACATACTGAAGACAAGAAAATATAACAAAAATTCATACAAAACATACACAAAAAATGGAGACAACCTGAAACTGATTTCATTCATTAATTTCAAAAAATATTGGATACATTCTAAAAAGAAACTTTCTCTATTACCTTAGAGTAATACCTAATACAATCTACTTCTCAAAAATTCTAGAATCCTTTCCTATTGGCCCTGATTTCTCTTTAATAGCACAAGGGAGAAAAAAAATCTTGAAGCCGATAAGACACATGTCAAAATTTGATTACTTTATAATGGAATATGCCTAAAGGAATATTTTACAAGTACAATGCACTTCTTTCTTTGAAAGAAAGAAAGAAGGCGACTAAGATAGCTACTCTTTTGGATTGATGTTGTAGGCCTGAGTGGAGTTGGGTAGATGTGTCTTCATGTTGCAGCTCTTGTCTTTGTCCAAAATCCAAAATTTGGTGCTAAAGGTGGCACATACTAAATGCAAGACAAAATGTGTATACCTGCAAAAAGAATATGGTAAACAAAATCCTGACATTGAAATCTAATCTTCCTCTGGCTGCTCCTCTTCAAGCATGTAATACTCTTTATGCCAGCTATCAATTTGTGTGGTGGTGGGCCAGCTGAAATCTCTTGGTTCTTGTAATTTATTCATCACTTCCCTTGTATTGTTGTCCAACACACTTGTTGAATCAACCATAAAATTTTGAAATAAAGAATCAATTTCCAAAATCCTATCAACAATCAAAAAATATG